>NC_031979.2:22354788-22509341 GCF_001858045.2 Oreochromis niloticus
TCGCTGAATTGTAAAGCGCTATATAAATACAACTGTCATGATCCTGGGTCCGTTTGACCCAGCGTTTTGTGTTTTTCTATTTAGTGTGATTTTGGTTCTGTTCTTCCTCTGTTTAGTGTTTACACTGTTCGGCCCGTGTGTGTCCTTGTATGTGTAGTTCCTGTTTTATTGTGAAGGTCTGTGTCTTATGTCAGTGTGTTCTGTTTACGTTTTCCCCTGCCTCGTCAGTTGTGATGTCTTCCAGGTGTGTTCCCCTCCTGTTTCCCTTCCCCTGATTCCTGGCGTGTGTATTTATAGTGTGTGTTACCTCGTCCTCGTTGCTGGTTCGTCTGTGTTGCTCCCCGTCATGTTCTGGTGTATTCTCCCTGCATCTACGTTTCTCACCTCAAGGTTTCAGGTTAGTTTTTGTGTAGCTTTTCCCAGTTTAGTTTATTCTTAGGGTTTGGTTTCCTTCCTCCTTGTCCTTGTTGGTTTTCCCTTTTGTTAATAAAGCTCGCTCACAACTGAAGCAGTCTGCATTTTGGGTCCATTTATATTCACAGACGGCCTGCCTCGGCACCCCGTGACAACAACCTCTTATTATTTTAATCACCGTCTCGGTTCTTTTAACTCTGAGTATCATAAAGTAATGGGGTACCATACATCTGGACTGATGTGTTTACAGACATCATTTTAATCATGAGTTTAAAGGCTGTAGGTTGCAGCCATTGTTCTAGCATTGTGTATAGATGTAACAGGGCTCAGTGCTTGTTCTTAGTCTGAGCTACTTCAGGCTTTATTTGTGAAGAGCACATTAGCTTAGAAAAAAACTAACTAGCTTGTACTCTTGGGACATAATATTTTCATACGCTAACATGATGTTAAAAGAGCGAGGTGGGTGGGCTACACGCAATGATGCTAGTATTAGTGTTAGCGTTTAAAAAGATAAAAAAAAATAAAAATTGATTGGTGTCTGAAATACTCTGGTACTTACACTTATACAACTACACAACTCAAAGAGGGGTGTGCTGAAGCCAAAATCCCGAGTGGAAATCTCACAACAAGACAAGCATTAATCAGATTAATTACAGACGCATGGAGAAAGGCTACACATCGCGGTGAAATATGTGCATCCCGGCAGGAGAAAGGAGACCCTAGATGGGGGGTGTCATGGTCCTGCAAAATAAAGGTACCAACTGGAACCAGGTTGGTTCTGTAGACTGATGCCACAGAAGAACCTCTTTTAGTGCCACAAAGAACCTTTCAAGCAATGGTTCTTTGAAGAACCATTTCTTTCAGTGGTTCATTGGAGAACATTTAAATGGTTTTTCAAAGAACCTTTTGTAAAGTGGTTCTTTAAATAACCATTTTAAATCTTTCAAAATAAAATGTATCTTAAATTGAATTGTCTTGAGTAGGGTAAAATAAATACAAGCACATAGACATATATTAATGGTTTATTGTAATTTCATAGTATACCAAAAGACATAAAGGCATTTTAACCCTCAGCACAACACCACTACTAATAAATAATTAAATATCTTTACTATACTATAAATAAATACATATACTGACCCTTTCTAAAAAATTAGAATATCATGGAAAAGTTTATTTATGACCATAATTCCATTCAAAACATTAAACTTTTATAGATTATAGATTCAGGGCCCACAACTTAAATGATTTCAAGTACTGTACATAATTTAGGCTTCCAGCTCATAAAACCCGTGAAAAAAGGATTTCAAAAAATTAGAATACTGTCAAGACATCACCATTTACTTCTCAGTTTTTGCAGGAAAAAAAGAAATTAGGATCACATCAAATCAATCAAAATGTGGTACTTTCAAAATGATGTGTCAATCTTCAATACTTGGTTGGGAATCCCTTCGCCTTAATCACTGCCTCGATGTGCTGTGGCATTGAGGCAATCAGCCTGTGGCATTGCCTGGGAGTTATGGAAGCCCAGATTTATTTGATGCTTGCTGTCAGCTCTTCTTTTTTTTTGGGTCTGGTGGACCATTTTCCTCTTGATAATACACCATAGATTCTCAATGGAGGTTAGGTCTGGCGAGTTGGCTGGCCAGTAAAGCACTGTGATGGCATGGCCATCAAACCAGGTTTTTGTGCTTCTGGCGGTATGGGCAGGGGACAGGTCCTGCTGGAAGATTAAATCTGCATCTTCATACAGATCCCCAGCAGAAGGAATCATGAAGTCCTCTAAAACATTCTGGTAGACTGTTGTGGTGACCTTGGATTTAAGAAAGCAGAGTTTATCAACACCTGCACCGGACATTGCACCCCAAATCGTGACTGACTGTGGATATTTCACACTGGACCTCAAGCAGCTTGGGTTCTCTTCCTCACCCGTCTTCCTCCAAACCCTTGGACCTTGATTCCTGAATGAAAGGCACACTTACTTTCATCGGAAAACAGGACCTTTGACCACTGGCCAACAGTCCAGTCCATCTTGAATCTTCTGTCTGATAATCCGCTGAAGGCCACGGTCATCTGTAGGTTGTAGGTTGTCTGTGTTAAAAAAATCATGTTCTTTGTAAATTTTCCTAAATTTCACTAAAATCTGTTAAGGTTTCAGGAGCACAGGGATCTGGCCTAAAAATCTGTCGTAAAATGTTAGGATCATTACATATTAATTGCAAAACTTTTGGAAGTGGAATATACTTAAAAGTGTCCTGTTTCCCAGTAAAAGGATCTATCCCCAGGATACATTCAACAGGTTCAATCAAGTTTAATTTCTCAACACAGTATCTGTTTAGTTGATATGTGTTCCTGACTGCACTAAAGGAATGTTCTACCAAACTACTGTGATCAATATAATGAAGACTTGATATATCAAAATTAAGAGTCTGCAAACATTTAGTAAATATCTCCCTATAGTTTTCAATAAAATACTTGAAAAGTGACTCTGCTTCATTAAGAACAAATGTTTGAACTTTTCTATTTACAATGCTTTTCTCTTGAAGATTCAAAGAAAACAATGCCAATTGGTTTCTCACTGTCTCTGTAAAGTTCTCTATAAGTTCACTCAGAGCTAGTTCAGATGACCCGGGAGATTCAACAGTTTCCTGGATGACAGGGTCACAGTCTGGGGCAGACTCTAATCCTTCTTTCTGATAATTTTGTTTCTTCCTTATGTGATTTTTCAAAGATTTCACAGACAAGAACTTTGTGGGACAGCCTTCTAGTCCGCAGGCAATGAAGAATCCCCATTTACTTTCATGGTATATCTGTTGATGTTTCAGCTATTTTTCATTTGTTGGTTTTCTTGTGGGGCACCATGGACACTGATATAGCACATCCATAGAAATGCTCACCTACAAAGACCTGTTGAAAATCTGCCAATTCATTTTCCTCAAGCCAAATAGATACTTCTCCAACAGTCCACTGCTGAACCATGATCTGTTAAAACAAAACAAAACCCACATTACACTTACCGTATTTTCCACACTGCAAGACGCACTTAAAATCCTTTAAATTTCTCAAAAATCGACAGTGCGCCTTATAATCTGGTGCGCCTTATGTATGAATTCTGGTTGTGCTTACTGATGTCGAACCGATTTTATGTGGTACACGGCGCTCAAAAATCTGTCAAAAACTGTTTTAGCACGACTTTGGTAAGCTACAAAGCCACACCGCTTGATGGATTGTCAGAGCATTACGGCTACCAGAGCCAGGAGCCTCGCGAAGTTAGTAGGAAGTTAGCTCGCTAGCAAGAAGAATGAGTTGAATAAAGTTTGACTAATGCGACTGTTTTGTTTCGCTTAATGTGCCTTATGGCCTAAAAAACATGGTAATTATAGCCCATCGTTGGCTTCTGATGTTCAAGTGGTTATGAAAGGGATTGCAGCCCCTAATAAGGGTAGTAAAAACCCTCCAGATTGGTTGATTGTCTTTCTCTTTTTCAAAGTTTTTATCTTTTTGTCAGCAATCAGTCTGATTAGAGATTTTTTCTTTTTTTAGCTGTTTGTACTGCTGATTTGTCATTGGAATGTTACCTTGCAATACGTTAAAGGCTATCTCACACAATGCATTGATGAAATCCAAGTTTGCATTGCTAATAATAACTCTGCGTAGAGCCGGTGGAGACTTGTATATCAACTCCAACAGAGACAGATTCCTCCGCATGCGTGATGACATCCTTTCACCTCTTCACTGTTTTTTGTTTTGGGATATAAACAACTGGACGGTCTGACAGTAAATGTGTTCTGAGTCTTAAATAGTCCAGGGTCTTGGCTTTATAGTCTATTAAAAGATACCCGTATGTTCTGGATGTGGCATCATTAAACGCTTCTATAAAATATTTAGTATTACCAGGAAACATTCGCCTACCTAAAAGCATGACTTGATATTTATCTCTTGGATTTTTAAACAATATTAGGTAGTTAGTGTTCAAGGAAATAGTTCTACTGGATTTTCCTTGAATAAACAAATTCTGAACTAGATATATACAACTCAAATTCCTATGATACACATACTTTGTGAACACATTTTGTACTTCTAAATTGTTAGCGGCATCATTCATTACATCGTCTACAATTAACAAATTGTTCTTGTCTGTAGGCAGAAGCGTGTCATTAGCCAGAGATTCGGGTAACAAAGTTTATGTCTCTTATCTTAAGAAGCTGGTCATATAGTGGCTGCCAGCATGAATATATATACACAATGTTATCAATGCTGTGTGAAATAATCCCAGAAGCATTTTCAATGACGTTTTTGACAAAAAAAGTCTTGCCGCAGTTACTGGGACCGCTGACCACCATGCTGAACAGGTGCTGCAACCTGGCGTCAAACCCCTGATCTAATTTAAAATCCATAAGGGTGTGTAGCATAGTCTGGGAGCACACGGCGCTTATTGTAGACAACCTTAAGCTTCTTCACAACGGTTTCATTCTTCAAATGAAGCTTCTTTTTATCACGCCTGATATTATCAGACATGGCGACTAGGTGTGCGTCTGATGTCTGATTGGCTACAAACTTGTGGACTAATCCTTTCAAGGATTCGTGGGTGACAACTTTGGAGTTTAGTGCGTTCAGTGTTATGCCTTTACATTTGACCTGGGTCTTGCCCAGCGATGTGTGATATGCGTAGCATTTTGGCCCACCGGAAACAAATTCTACTATGTGATCCTCCACACCTCCCTCTCCAGAATCTAATTTGCTGGTGAGATTCCCCAGAAAAGGGCCTAGAGGAGGCATCCAGTCGCCAGGGCGTGCCGTGAAAATGACGCTGTCTGTATCACAATACAGCACGCGCTGCTGCAAGTTGTCTAACAAATCATACAGCATGAGTCTGGCGTGTGCAGTGGTCATGGCCCCCACAAAGACATTAACGTCCTTCACGCGGGATGCTCTACCATCAGCGTGGCGCCACTGCACCATGGCGACGTCGTCAGAGATGAAACAAAACTGCCACACGTCGTACTGGTCACTGAACATTAGCTGGCTAAACCTGGATAGGTCTGTGATGAGCTCAGATGACGCCATATTCGACCTCATACTGAAACGACCCCATAACGACTTTAGCAACAGCTTGTTATAGTTTCGAACAGCTTTATTTACACATATCTTGGATGGATCTAGCATTATTCCCTCCTTCTCATAATACTCATCTATGTACTTCTGCTGTTTGTCAGGTGTTTTCACATGTTCTGGATACCCTGAGGCCTCCTGTTTAAGTTTTAGAAGACTTTCACATAGTCTTTAAACAATGTGTCAGTCTTGTTGGGGAAGTGCCACACCTCATCAATAGAAACAAGCCTATATCCTTTCTCAACAGCTTTTTCAAGCTCAAATGAGACCCATGTGCCTTTCAACACCCGCTCACTGTCACTGTGCCCACATGCAGTGTGCTGGTTCTGGTCTTCAGCGCACATGCTGCAGAGCGGAAACATCAGTTTACCGTGGCACCTGTAGGGAAGGACGGGGTGAAAAAGACCTCTTGGTGGCAGTACTGTGCATTTAACAAAGCCGAAATAATTTTCTAGCCTGTCAAAGTTGCTGTAAATGATTTGAGGATGTCCTACAGGATAATCTTTTTTAGATTGCACTGTGGGATAGAGACTGGTGAAGTCGTAGTAAAATATTTTTTTCATCACATGCAACCTTGTGGTACAGTTTTAGAGCATTTGTGCGACCACCAAAAAGGGGGATTCAAGCGTTCTGGCTTTCTGTATGTGTGCATGAAAGCCACAACTGCAGGGTCTGTCTGCTTCAAGGCAGCCCATTCGCATTCCCACATCATGACAACACTCAAACTGTGTTGTGATCTCAGCGCATCGGCTTTGTCACAAAACATACGATGCAGCAGTCCATAGGATGCTTTGCTGATAGGATTAACTTCACTCTCGGGGTAGCATTTAACACAACCATGGTGAAAACATCCAGCAAATTCATAAGCCGTGTTACTTGTGGGGTCAAAGCCGTCCACAAAATACGGCCCAACCCGCTGTTCGCCTCCTCTGAGAGCATGTTTTATTACTGTGTTGGTGGTGTGGGACACATATTGAAGCCATTCAATAGAGACGTTAGAAAACGTCTTATTCTGCTCGACGTATGCACGTGAGAGCAAGCGTGTCTCTAGGCAGAAACAGTGTTTTATACACACCCATACTGAATGCAGCCAGGATGGTATACATGAATGGATCAATGTGTGTGCAACCCAGTAGAGTGTCACGATATATGGTGTATGCTTTATGCAAGACATCAACAACATTAACACAGTAGCGCCTGAGTTCAGCCTGAAAATCAAAGGGGTTCTGTGAGGCGGCCTGGTACCATTCCATGAAACTCGCCTTACCACTTTCAGCCATGCGCTCATAGCCATAGAAGGAGGGGTCTGGGTACGGACTCTGGGTACGGACCAACATAATACTCATTATCCCTCGTGTTGAGTCTGTGTGGGAAATGGCCCTTCTGCAGGTCTTGAAAACCTAAAGCAGAGGGTATTTTGGCAAGTCCCATGGGCAAAAAGCTGAACGAATCAATCCACCGCTGGTCATAGTCCCTGTCATGCAACAAAATCACACGGCTCCCTCTCATTGTTACAGTAGGTGTTATGCGCTGCTTGACAAAGTACTCCAGAAGTATGTAGGTATCAAACCCTGATGCATTATGTGCTATGAAAGTGTAGCCCCGAAACCTCGGGCGTCTGTAATGCTGCACAAACGCCGCCACACATTTTAACGTATTAAATGAGAACTTGTTGCCCTTCAGATCAGACGCACACACAAAGTTAGCCTCATGTTTGCCGTTGTGATACAGTGTCTCAAAATCATATAAAATATATTTATCACAAGGGTTCTGTTGTTCAACAGGCTGTATGAAACACTGGTGCTCAGAGTCCCCGGCTAATTTAGGCTCGCGACAGTGCTCACATTTAGACTGGACACATCTGTGTGGTGATTTCTTTGATTCTTTATATGTGACACCACAACTCAGGCAATGCTTCATATTGTCACATGGGACCATGTTGTGTTTTATTTCTGGTAATTTGTGTTGTTGGTAACAGTGTTGTGATTTGCAGATACGGTTACAGTCACTGCATTTCACGGTGAGACCGATGTGGTGGTGACAGAGTGTGAAACATATGTTGCATCTATATTTACAGCTGTGATAGAGCGGTGCTTCATATGTGTTGTAACAGAAATTACACACATAGGCTGCCTCTAGAAAAGCTGTTGGCTTTTCAATCAGGTGATAGTGTTCATTGTGCAGGTACATCATTACAGTGTTTGGCTCATCATGTGTGAAAAAACTAAGCAGACGTTTACGCCCTGCTGCGTGATAATAGATTACTATCTTAATGTTTAGGTGTTTCTTAAATTTGCCGACATCAGAGAATGATACTGGCTGTGTGTCACATAGACCTACTTTAGCATGTAACTGTTTAGCAGTAGCAAGTTTTTCATGCTCAGGGGATGTTGGGTTTAATGAATGCGCTATGCAAAGGGAGAAACACAAATTGTTGTGTGTGTTGTTTGGTGTGTACAAATGTTTACCCTTCTTTGAGAGAATCTCATCATAAGGGATGTTTGCCAGTTTTAAGCGAGCACCGCCGCTACTGTTTTGCGCAACCGTGACAATAAACTCTAATTCATCATCACCGATAGAGTCGTCATTACTTTGCATAACTTGTGCTATTTGATCAAGAAACATGTCATGGTCATACTGATCATCAGGATTTAAAACAGCTTGAACATCAGAAGCTAACGATGGGCCTCGCAGGACCACATTTAGAACACAGCCCTGCTGAGATCCAGCCACAGCTCTATCTATCACATTGGCTAAGCAGTTTCTAACTTTTTCTGGCACTTGTTCTGGATCATCAAGACTTATGTCCCTAAAATCAAGGCGCTCACGCAATTCTCGGGCGTTGAAATTAGGTATCTCTCTAATGCTAAGCTGACTGTGACTGCCCGCCCCGGACTGAACAATGCGCTCGACTACTGCAGCACCTGTTTGTGAAGGATTAGCACTTAAGGAATTTCCATTGTTTGAGGGGTTGTGTGGTGGAGAAATGTTGATCATGTGTGTTGATGCGTCAGCAGCAGCTGCAGCAGCACCCAGATACACTTGTACGCCAGGTGCACACCCCCGATCAGGTGTGACAGAAGCCTTAGTAATAAGACAATCAGCGGTAGCTTGAGTAACAACAGTCCCTGCAGCAGCAGCAGCAGCCGTGGCAACAGACAGATCCAGATGTGAATCGGATGCGTGATCAGCGGCATCAATATAAACAGCATCATCAGCAATAGGTTCTGTTACGGGTTCGGAATTGAGGGAAGACACAAAACCAGAACAGTCCACAAGGGTTGGGTCAAAGCAATTATTTATTTGAACACACGCGCGGGGAGATATTACTGCACACATCAGCATGGGTCTCCACCAAAAATACATTTCAATTTGTTTTTATAATGTCAGGGTATTATGACGCCCCCTCATGCGTTTACAAGCACATAATTTGCATCTTAAGAACATTGATCAATTTTTAGAAATAAATGCAGACACAAGAGTTCCTCTTTCTGGTATCTTCTTCCAAATAAGGCGATGGTCTCAGGCCTCTGGGTCCCCGTGGGCTGGTTCTCTCCTTCTCGTCATCTGTTACTAAGCAGACTCAAATGGAACATGTTTGCTGAACACATTCAGGCCTCTGTTCAGGTCTGTTTCTAGGTTATGTGATATATATGTGTTTTGTAAGCATGTGTGCGATCTTTCTTAAGCTCCCAGCATCTCCTCCAATGGATCGTCCGGACGTAACGCCGAACGAAGCTCGTGACCTTTAATTACCTGGGGGAGCTTCAGCTCTTTATGAGCACAGAACTGCAATGTGTGTATAAGGATATAACAATATAAAAATGGTTATAACTGCACCTGTGATAAAGGCTAATATGGTGTCAGTGTGTTAAATATCTCCCTGCCGTCTTAAAGCTATATGTGATACTCTTAATGCGATGCTAATGCTATGAGATATATTGTAGCAGTAAAACAATTTCTTTAATTCCACAGTTCAGAATGAGTTGGACAAGGATGTGCATTAGACACAACACCACCTGCTACAGACACACTACTAAGTCTTGCATGCAAAATGTCGCATTTGTTTATTATTTGCTCAGCCCACTGGTTAAAAGCCTCAAAGTCAAACCATTTAGCTCGAGTGGAGGTACCATTATTGTGTTTGAATAATTTACTGGGTGGGTCCATGGTGTGGTTTTTAAAAGTCAGCGATTTAAAAATCTGCTGCTAATGAGATCTAATAAACCCCAGGTTTTGTTTATTGCCTGGGTGATACTAGTTAGAGCACGTGCTATTTCTTGCAAGTCCCCCTGTACTGCTTGTTGATGTTGGTTAAATTTAGCATCGATCAAAGATAGTATATCGTTTTTTGAAGCAGAATGCCTCTGTTCAGCTGTAGAGGTGCTTGCAGCATTTAAGTATGCGTCATATGCCTGTGATATTTGAGAGTCTGTTATGCAGCCTTCTTCAAAACCTATGTGTGAATCACTGTTGTTTCTGAGACATTCTGGTGTGGTGGGTATGTCAACTATATTGAAATCTGATAGGCTGTACTCAAAAACATAGCTGAAATCACGATGCAGGCACTCACTCGGGGGTATGTATGGTCCGATGATGAAGAATGGTTCTGAGTCTCCACTGTTGCACAAAGCTTGTGGTTTTTCTTGTCGTTGTTGTTGTTGTTGTTGTTGTTCTGGGAGTTCAATATCACATAAATATTCCAAAAGTGTCAAGGGGTCTACATGGTCCACATCATGGGAGGGGGTTGTGTGATTGCTGTGGAGATAGACGTGTGTTAAAACATTATACATATATATATATATACATATATATATATATATATATACACACAATGTATCATTTCAAAAACAGGATATGCACGGTCTTTTTCTTTTGATTTATTTATGATTATACTCACACTTTGGCCTGTGTTATTCCAGTGTGTCTGATTGAGGTGTTTTTATATAGGTGGGGTTGGTTTCAGTTGACCTCTGACATGAAGAGATAAAGAGCAGGTTGTAAAGAAAAAAGGTTTAAACTATAGAGGTACAGTTAGTCACTAGGAGGTGTCATTGTCTCCCGGGGGATGACCGTGTTTCAGTTAACCTCTGAGATGGAGAGATAAAAGAGCAGGTTGTAAAGAAAAAAGGTGGAAAAACTATGGAGGTTCAGTTAGTCAGTAGGAGCTGTAATTGTTAGATAAAGGAGCAGTTTGTAAAGAAAAAATGTGGAAACTATGGAACTACAGTTGGGATGTGTATGCTGGGATGTTCTTGATAAGGAAGCCGCTTTTATTGTTTTATGACTTGTTTTGCTGACTGCTGGGGCCCTACCTGTAACCCCCTCTGTGTAATCACTGAGTCTTACTGTTACAGTGTGTGACTAATAGATAATTATAGGGATTGTTGCATTAAAGGAACATTGGGGGGGGTCCGATACAGTGTTATTGTGGCTAGTTAAGAATGTGGTTTTTAGAAGTATCACAAGAAAAGTTTATTTCTAAAGGGATGCCTGTTATTTGTGGTACTCTGTTTTAAAAACTATTAGCCTCTGTCTCTTTCAGAGCGCAAAAGAAAGTGAAATGCTCCTAAACTAGTTAAATTAAATCATCTATGTCTAAATAACAGAGCGCTGAGACCTATACAATCCTTAAAAACAGTTTAATTAAAACACATAGTTTCATTAAATAAAACGCAAATTAAACACTTATGAACTCACATGACCCCTGAACTCACATGCACGAGCAAAGCCACCTGCTACAGGGGGACACGCACGCGGGGTGGGGCAAAAAAAGGTACAGCTATATTACTACTGCCAGGTAACCTGCCCTCCCCCTTTGCACACACACGCACACAAACAAAACACACGGTATAATTCAAACCCTCATTATAGTGAATAAAATTTGTGCCATTTTACACCATCAAACTTAGATAGCTAAGGATGAGGAACCTTTTGTTCTTTAAAGAACCATTTGCAATAGCTGAAGAACCATCCACAAAATAAAAAGGTTCTTTGACGTATGATGGTTCTTTAAAGAACCATAAAGACATTTGAATAACCATTTAAGAACCAGAATTTTTGTGACCCAGCGTTTGGGGTTTTCCTGTGTTTTTGTCATTTTCTATTATGATTGATGTACAAGTTCTCTTTGCTAGTCTTAAGTTTATTTCCATAGTGTCTGGCTATCCTGTTTTGAGTTCCTTATGGTCCCTGTTTAGTTCTTTGATTATTTAGTCATTTCCCCTTTTGTCGTTGCCCTCTTTGTCTCCCTCGCTGCGTCTGTGTTTATGTGTTTGTATGAGTTCTTCAATTCAATTCAGTTCAATTCAATTTTATTTATATAGCGCCAAATCACAACAAAAGTCACCTCAAGGCGCTTCATAGGTACAGAGAAAAACCCAACAATCATATGACCCCCTATGAGCAAGCGCTTTGGCGACAGTGGGAAGGAAAAACTCCCTTTTAACAGGAAGAAACCTCCGGCAGAACCAGGCTCAGGGAGGGGCGGCCATCTGCTGCGACCGGTTGGGGTGAGAGAAGGAAAACAGGATGAAAGACATGCTGTGGAAGAGAGACAGAGATTAATAACAGATATGTGCCTTGTTTCCTCTAATTGTTTTATTCCATAATGTTTCCCCAGCCCGTCATGTCTGTTCTCTCTCTCCCTCATGTTCCCTCGCTCCCTCTCCTCCACTCATGCATCATGTTCCTCTGTTTCCTGTCTTATTGTGAAGGTCTCAAGTTTCCATGTTCATTGTGTTCAGTCTTGCTTCCCCTGTCTTGTTATAGTTATTCGTGTCAGCTGTGTTCCCCGTGTGTTCTCATCCCTCGTTATCCTTCTGTGTATTTATGTCGGCTTCTCCTTCAGTTCTGTGTCGCGATCTCCCTCATTTCTGGCTGTGTGTCTCCCTGTGTGCCTCTGCGCGTGTCAGTTTATAACTCTACCACTTTAGTTTTGTAGTATTGCCCAGTTCAGCAAATAAAGCTGTTTTCTGAGTTTAAGTCCCGCTCCGTGAGTCTACGTTTGGGTCCTTTTCCTGCCTGCACAGTCTGTGACAGGGTGCCCACGGCCACAGGGTGGGAGTCCCAAAGGACCAGGGGTGACGGGCAATCAATGCTGCTGGAGACCGAGATCAAGGCACCAGTACTCCAGGCGCCCAAAAACCGGTACCTGGCAGAGACCCCTCCCACCTACCTACTCCAAACCAGCGAGTGGTTCAATACCTGCTGAGTGGGGAGGGTGAACCCCTCCCTCCATGACTGTATCCCACAGGGGCCAAGACTCAGCCATACAAACACACACACAGACAAACTCAATATTTGCTCACTCAATCACACATACCCACTCACCCATTAATGACGTACAGACACACAAAGACCCACATTGACACAACTCCCCACCTCCGAGGTGATGGCGAGCAAACACCCCCCTGAACAAGCAGTGAACAAAGACACAATCAAAGGATCCCACAAACCTCTGACTGTGGTTTCACACAGACCCATATCTGGTAGGATGTGTGAAACAGGGGTGTAGAAAAATGCCCCTTCTTTCCCGCTCAGTGCTGAGGGTGTTATGTTAGATAGGTGTGTTGTGGACTGTAAAAAGTGTTTTTACACTCCATCTCATTTCAAAAGCATCAGCTCTAAGAGCTGTGCTTATAGAGTGCTTTGTAGTGAATCAGAAGAGTCGACTCCCATTGAGCGAGAGCCAGCTCCTCACTTAATTTCCTTTCGCTGATCAGCTCTCACACAGTGGCTCAGCTATGCTCCAATCCCTCCATATTGTGGCCAATCACATGCAAGGATATAGAATAATATCCATCCATCCATCCGCTTCCGCTTATCCTTTTCAGGGTCGCGGGGGGCGCTGGAGCCTATCCCAGCTGTCATAGGGCGAGAGGCGGGGTACGCCCTGGACAGGTCGCCAGTCTGTCACAGGGCTAACACACAGGGACAGACAACCATTCGCACTCACATTCACTCGCACATTTACACCTAGTGGCAATTTGGATTATCCAATTAACCTATCCCCACAAGCTGCATGTCTTTGGATGGTGGGAGGAAGCCGGAGTACCCGGAGAGAACCCACGCAAACACGGGGAGAACATGCAAACTCCACACAGAAAGACCCTGGCCTGATGGTGGAATTGAACTCAGGACCTTCTTGCTGTGCGGCAACAGTGCTAACCACCGTGCCACCGTGCTGCCCTAGAATAATATCATTATGTGAAAAACGGGAGAGGGTGAGAGATGCGACAGTCAAGTGGAGCGTGCGTCTATCCTCTTAGTAAGTGAGTGAGACAGTAGACAGTGGTGAGGAGGGCTGTGCGAGTGCATCGCAAAAACACACAAATATGCCTGACACCCGTAAACGAAGCAGCATCTGGCTGCAGTTCAAAGACTTTTTTGTCTCGGTCTTGGTCTCAGTCTCGTCTCAACTTGGTCTCGGTCTTGGTCTTGTCTTGGTCTCGATACCCTCTGGTCTTGGTATTGTCTTGGTCTCGGTTTAGGCGGTCTTGACTACAAGTCTAGTACAAACTCCGAAGCACGTACAAATTCTAAAACACATACAAATTCCGAAGCACGTACAAATTACAAAGCACGTGAAACCTCCAAAACATGTACAAACTGCAAAACACAACGGAAGTGCTCCAGGATGCTATGGGCAGTGTTGAGCTTTTGTTACCTAGTGGCTACACAAGCTAGGAAGTACCAACGACCATATTTACCATCTAAAATGCTTTTTCTAATCAAAACCATACAGCATCCAACTACATGCGTCCTAAAAGGACCTTAGAGTGTAATTCGTTACTTTAAGCTAGTCAGTGCACCAACAGAGCAATATCACCAATCAACCAACTACACCACAGAGAAATAGCCTTAAAATTCAAACTACTGTGGGTGATCGTGGCTCAAGAGTTGGCAGTTCATCTTGTAATCGGAAGGTTGCCGGTTCGAGCCCCGGCTCCGACAGTTTCGGTCGTTGTGTCGTTGGGCGAGGCACTTCACCCATTGCCTACAGGTGGTGGTCAGAAGGGCCCGGTGGCGCCAGTGTCCGGCAGCCTCGCCTCTGTCAGTGCGCCCCAGGGCAGCTGTGACTACAATGTAGCTTCCCATCACCTGTGTGTGAATAGGTGAATGACTGAATGTAGTGTAAAGCGCTTTGGGGTCCATAGGGGCTAAGTAAAGCGCTATACAAATACAGGCCATTTACCATATATTTGGTGTATGGTAGTAACAGGTAAATGAACTTTTTTTTAAAAAATTATTTGAATATATATGAGTGTTTCTGTATAAATACACACATGCTTTCAATTGAGTAGTTTAAGTGATCTAGGTAGCTCTGTTTTGGCCTTCTTCAGGCCAATCAGCATTCATGCTGCATACTTTAAATCTCACTGCGTATCTGTCATTCTCCTTTGTGGACACCTTTGTGCAACCACCTCCTCCCCATCTCCACCTCTCATCACTCAAGCTCCATTCAAGCCACTTTCATCACCTTCACCCATCTCCAGCATCCATGCTCCGAGGGGTCCTGCTTTAATCCTTCGCACACCTGGGGTTCCGTTCTGCCGAGATGGTCCATTAGAGTATAACCTAGGGTGACCATATTTTGATTTCCAAAAAAGAGGACACTTGGCTCAGTCATGAAGAACTTGCTTAAAGAAACATAAAATCGACCCGGGCATTTTGACTAGAGACCAGCCCACCAGGTATTATAGGAAAAGCCATAAAGCCTTTGAATAAAAACATCTTGTTGGTATATGTATGATTTCTATACATTTTACATCAGATAAAAACTTTGGTTGTAAGATTCAGATAATTATTTATTAAAAGCTGGACATTTTAAATGAGAATAAGAAATGTTACGTCCCCCCCACCGTGGTGGGGGCAAAGGTAGGAAGGAGACAGCAACACCGGACAACCACAATCAATGAAGGAGGAGGACAACAGGACAGTTAAGAATCAGGCAGGATTTATTGGTTGCTTGCCTTGATAGTCAACTTAACAACAGAAAAAGGTGGGGGGAGGAGGACTGGGCGGTTGAGCCAAATCAAAGAAAGTAATAAAACAAAAAGAGGTCGATAGCTTCCAGGGCCTAACTAAAACAAAAATGCAAAACAAAAGGCCTACCTAGCTGCTCGACAAAAAGTCAGTGAAAACATACAAAAGTGGCATCAACCGCATAACCTAGTGTGTCTAACAGTTTAAAACCTGCAACCAGTGTACAGGGTACCCCAGCTTACCTGTCCAGCCTCCCACCACACACAATACAAAGAAGCCTTCACACAAATGTTTGCTATAAAGCAGAAGCCAGCAGCTACCAGCTGGCCAGGGAGCTGCTCATTTATAGTGATCCTCGGCATGTGATTGGCCAACTGGGCCCAGACCGGCCAATAGACACATGCCAATCAACTTCGAATTGGCCAATAGGGGGAGGCTTGACACCTGAAAGATAAATAGAACACAACAGCAAAGCCACATCTCTTGGCACATAACAGAAAGAAAAGTATTACTTTGTGCCCCCCTTTCCCTGTTAATGCCCTACCTGGCCCCGCTGGCAAAACTTTGCTAGATCCGCCCCTGCACAGTTACCAGCTGTCAGCTACATGGAAAAGGATCCTGGTGTTATTTGTCTTTGAGAAACAGTTTATAACTTCCCTTCAACTCATTCATTTCACCTAAAAGGTAAACCTGTTTCTCCATCACCTGTTCAGCTCTGATGATTCAGTAAGGACATCTCCTGGTTTCATCTTCATGTTTCCCTCTCACCACATATCCAAACCGATATCATGACCAGCAGCTTTCACAGCTGTGGCTCCAGCAAACATCAGCTGATACTAGAAATTAATATTAAATAAATTCTAGCAACAGCTGATCAAGCTTAAACGTGCTGCTGTTGTTTAGCACGACATCCGCTGGTTTCCTCTTTCTGGCGCAAAGTGGGCGATCAAGCAAACAAGAGAGAAAAGCCGGTCAGCTGATCATTGATCAGTTTCATGACTGAAGTAGCAACAGGAGAGGGAGGGGGAGAGAATGAGAGAAGAAGAGGCACTGCTCAACGTAAAGACGCAGAATAACTCCAGCTTTGTGTTTTTTTTCCATCCTAGCTGAAGTCCAGGACAAACTGTTCCTTTTCAGCTCAATACGAAACGCGTAATATTTTCTCTGAATATGGGACGATTCCGTTTTTTAGGGGACGGTTGGCAACTCTACCAACTAACCTTATCACTAAAATAAAGTTCACTATCAGTAACATCACAGCACCCACCCAGCTGTATAGCAACTCCGTCATGCTAGTATGCAGTACGAGTTATTGTAACTGACGGTAAAAAGTCAGCACAACGAAAATAAACTACACCTAAACTTGGTTTATATCTGACCCAGATAGACTGCAGGTCATAACTGCAGTTCACCTGACACTCGGACCGGCGGCCGCCTTGCGTCTCTCCTCCTCCTGCCTCCCCCATTCTCTCATCCACCTGCTGGCCTCTGTGGGAGCTCCGCCATAGCCACCACCAAACACCCGAGTTATTTTTACACATCGGCTAGCATCTGGCCAATCCACCATCTTTCATTGTTTATACCGTCACAAAATTGATTCCCAGGAGCAAAGCTCATGCAGGCAAGGGTTGGGGCAGCTTGGGCGTCCTTAGAGTTATTCAAAGCTGCCCTGTGTTGTTTTACTGCCTGCAGAGCAAATCCCTGCTGAACTGACATGGTTGTGTTTCTGTATTTTGCAGGTGAGCTCAGTGATGTAAGCAGAGTGATGTAGCTGTATACAAAATGTGTTCAAGGAATGTACTGTCATAGAAGTAAACATATTGCCATTGTCAGAGTTTGCAGTGTAAATGATGTACATGAGTTTGTGTGAATCAGTGCTTCACCATGCAGACTGTTAATAAGGGGATCAAAAGGGGTAAACACCAGCAGCCTGCTCCATTATTATATGGTTGAACATGCAAAGTGTGCAGAATATTCTCAATGTGAACAACATTAAGTGTATGGACATTTTATTAGCACAAGATCTGTAGTAACATTAGTCACAGCGGCCCCGTATCGTTTAGTGCAAGGAAGGCCTGCAGAGCACATCCCCGCTAAACTGAAGTGCTTGAGTGTCTGTGTTTTGCAGATAAGTGAAAGAAACTATTATAAATACATGCGTCCCTGGATGTGTGTTGCTTAAACAACAGCAGTTACCAGATTTATTTCAGATCTTGTCAGGGTACTGATTTAGAAAAACATAAATAAACTAGAAAAAGTTGCCTTTCCTGCGAAAATGCGGGGTGAATGCCGTGTAACGGCAATAGAAGCGGAACTATCTGCTGAAAAGAGGTGTGGAAGCTGAACTGTTTGCTGAAGACAGCTTTATTTGAAAGGGTAAACTGAAGAGTGTCAAGAAAACAGAGGCAGCGTGAGTGAGGAAGACATGCGGCAAGAGCCACAGGTACGATTCAAACCTGCACCACCTGCTGTCAGGGTGCCTGCTCATCTCAGTGAGCCAAACCGGCACTCATCCCACGGAGAGATATGACGAGAGAAAAAACAGCTTTAATTCCAGAGTTTGAAATCGGGGAGGACAGATTTCCTACCCTGAAAAAAACGTAATTCATGGGAAAACGGTAAATGGTATCAAGAAAATTCTTTCACTGTGAGTGTCAGGAGTGTCTGAAGATATACTGGTGCAAGATTCATGTCTTTGGAGTCCACCTTTTAGGAGATATGACGAGTTGAAACGTTAAAAAGCTTAATATTTTAAAAAGTATAAAATTTAAGAGAACCAAAAGATATGGCATTAGCAGAAATAGCAGAACAGTTTAAAATTTGAATGGTGAAAATTGTATAAAAACTGTGGGAGTAGTTAAGTGGCAAAGAATAAACAAACAGGAAAACAATAGGTTGAATGCTGTAGGCATTCACCCAATAAAAGCCTTTACGTCTCAATGTAAAGGCTCCTCAGTGGCAGCCCTGTGATGCTGTACTCTCCATGTTTGCCAGGGCGGCGTCTGAATTCCTGTGGTTTATCTGACCTCTACCCACCCACATGCATGTCACGGAGCTAGCAGGGAACCTTTCAACACAGCTAACTGAAGAGTCTCGCAGTTACAGAGCTTTCTCATTAGCTGCTGATGAAAGCACAGACAACACGGATATGGCGCAGCTATCCATTTTTTTTTTAGAGGCGTTAAGCCGGACCTCTCTGTCACCGAGGAGCTCTTGGATGTAGCTGCCATGCATGGGACTACGATGGGATGGGACATTTATAATGCGGTGGAGAAATCCATAAGTAAAACTGGATTGCCCTGGGAAAAGTTGGTGTCATTAACTACAGATGGCGCACCTGCTATGTGTGGGGGAAAAGCAGGACTGGTTGGACTAATAAAGGAGAAAATGCAGAAAAGTAACTGTCACACACCACTGATAACACATCACTGCATTATCCATCAAGAAGCTTTGTGCGGAAAGGTGCTGGAGATGAATCATGTAATGAACACGTTCATGAAAACTGTAAATTTAATTCGGGCACGTGGCCTGAATCACTGCCAGTTCCAGCTGTTCCTGCAGGAGATGGGCTTGGAGCACGAAGACCTGCCATACCATACAGAAGTGAGGTGGCTGAGTAGGAGCAAAGTCCTTGAATGATTTTTTGAGCTTAGGGAGGACATTGCTCTTTTCATGCAGAATAAAGGAAATCCCCTGTCTGAACTGTCAGATCCAAACTGGCTGTGATTTTTCCATCTTATGTGACATAACTGAGCATCTCGCCCAACTGAATCAGAAGCTGCAGGGACGCAAACAAGTCATCTCACTGATGTCCGATATGGTCACATGTTTCCAGCGAACTATGGAAGTGCCAAGTGGAACAGGGCAATCTTGACCACTTTTCTGTTTGTCAGAGGATCTCAGCCTCATTTCCGGCTCAGCCGGTTAATGAATGAGTTTGATCGGCGCTTCTCAGACTTCAGAGCACAACACTCGGGCTTTGCCATCTTTACCAGTCCTTTCACCACTGATTTCAGCAAAGCCCCCCATCACCTTCAGCTGGAGTTAATCGAGCTTCAAAGCGACAGTGGCCTGAAAGCAAAGTTCCAGGATGCTGCAATCGAGGACTTTTACCGTCTACTGCCCCCTGGTATAATGCCACAACTTCATGCTGCCCGTGTTCTGTCCATGTTTGGGAGCACCTATTTGTGCGAACAGATGTTTTCAACAATGAATCTGAACAAAACCAAGCACAGATCACACATCACTGATGAAAACCTCCATGCTGTTTTGCGGATTGCAGCAGCACAAGAACTAAAACCAGACATTGACACGCTGACCAAAGGAAAACGGTGTCAGACATCAGGCCAGAAAACACATAGGTAAGTAATTTTAAAAACCTATTTAAAATATAATAAAATGTATTTCAACCAAGTGCAATTTAACGATAGTACTTGCATGTTGTTTTGTGTTTGTTGTTTTCAGAACATGATCAATGGATGAGGTTGGTGGAGAGTGGATCCACTCGATGTGTTCAAGGACAGGCAGCATGTCATTTTGAACTCTTAGTTGTGAGCTGAGACAATGTTTATTTGTTATTTTGAGATATATTATACTACTTTATGTGCAACAATGTTTTTGTTGTTTACAGGTTTATGTATTTGTACTAATTTGTACTAAATGGCAGGATTGCCTTCTAATTACTGATAGATTTCAGCTGATTTCATGAGTTTCCATGCCGTTTTGCGCCTCCCTTTCTTCATGCATTCAATACTTTTTCCCTGTGTCATTTCCCATTATTACACATAGCTTAATTTATGGAAATGTATATGTTGTTGTTACAATATCTGATGAGAAATATATTTTCTTAGAAAATTGGTGATGTGTTGAAAGCGTATTTTACTTAGTGTTGTCTTTGATAGTCATATCCCTTTGGGTCAGTTTACAGACACCCTTGGTCCTCTTGCCAGCCATCTCTCTCACATGGTAAGAAACCTCTGAGTGTTTTTGGATAGCTCTCTTAAATTAGAGAAGCAAGTGTCGTCAGTGGTAAAAAGCAGCTTTTACCAGTTACGTTTGATATCAAAGGCGAAGCCCTATCTTCCTTTAAAAGTACTTGAAAAACTTATTCATGCATTTATCACCTCTAGACTGGATTACTGTAACTCTCTATTCCTGGGGCTCCAACAGTCTTCTCTCTACCGTCTACAGTTGCAAAATGCTGCTGCACGCCTTCTAACAGGTACTAGAAAGTATGATCACATCACCCCAGTTCTAACTAATTTACACTGGCTCCCTGTCAAATACATAGATTTTAAAATTCTTTTGCTTATTTTTAAAATTTTAAACAATTTGGCACCTAGTTATCTGACTGAACTCCTCCGCTTGTATAACCCCAGGATCATCTTGCCAGATGCTCTTAGAACAGCCTACATCCCGGCTGAAGCCTAGAGGTGATCGGGCATTTGCAATTGCAGCACCTAGACTCTGGAATAACCTCCCCACTTTTATTCGCACTGAGTCTATTCATTCCTTTAAATCACGCCTTAAAACTCACTTTTTTACATTGGCTTTTAAATAAAATTAGTTTAACTATTATCAGGCCTGTTTTATATCTGTCACCTTGGATGTTTGTTGGTGTGTTTGTCGCTTATTTGTTAACTTTTTTCCTTTGCATTACCTTTTAATGTCTCGCTGATTTTTGCTTATTGTTAAGCACTTTGATCAACCCTGTTGTTTTAAATGTGCTATATAAATAAATAAACCTAAACCTAGTGTAATTCTCTCAGTTATTAGACTAGTTAATATAAAGTGAAAAGGACATATAATTATGTATATGTCTACACTCATTAGCAACTTTGTTAGGTATGTAACTGCTCATTAACAGAAATAGCAACATTTATTTAGGTATATAGAAATGGTCAAAACAACCTACTGGAGTTTAAACTGAGCATCAGAATGGGGAAGGATGATTTAAGTAAGCAGGAACTCCAGCAACACTTGAGAAACGAAGAACAGCTTTAATAATTGACCAACGCGTTTCGGCTTGTGGCCTTCATCAGGGTCATAGTGAAACATTGTAAAAAAAAATAGCTTAAATACAAGACAGGAAACAGAAAAAAACAAAACAAAAAACAAATTCAAATTAACCAGTCAAAACTTCACAGATAGGTCAGCTGACATATCATAAGTAGGTATTGGTTAGGTCACGCCCAAGTAGATGTTGGACTAGAACATTAATGATGAGGAAGAGAGGGGGGTGACATAACCTCCATATGTCTGAAAATAATACATGCATGAATAGCATAAGAAGGATACTATAAATATACACACAGGTCAAAAAAAAAAAAAAAAAAAAGAAGATTAATAATAATAATGATAATAATAAAACCAACAAGGGGCAATCTTTAATGGTAAAAGCACGTTTAAAATGGAAAACAAGATTACGTCAACACATGGGAACATATTTGTTAAAAAATCCTAATTTATGTCTCTAAAATTTAGACTGAAGTGTAGACTAAAGATGAGATGTCTAGAACGCTACGCCTTCTTTGGCTGAAATAACAAGATTAATTAAATAAACATTACTCATGTGAGAGTAATTTAACTGATAAAATTAGGATAAAAAATAAATAATAAATAAAATTTATTTAAAAAGAAAAAACAAAAAACAAAAAAACAAAACACTGTAATTCATAAAAACTCATTGATAGAAAAATCCTCATTCATACCTCTGGGATGCAGACTCTTAAAACGGAATATCCAAAATGCTTCTCTTTTTTTCCGGATAAAATTTATATTGCCACCTCTTTGGTTTAGTTTAATGGCTTCAATGCCTAGGAAAAATAATGGTGAATTTGGATGTTTAACATTGAAGTGTCTTGCAACAGGGCTGGTTAAATCATTCCTCTTGATCGAACTTCTGTGTTCATTAATTCGATCTTTAAGGGGGCGGGATGTTTCTCCTATATATATTTTATTGCATGGGCACTGTATCATGTAGATTACATTTTTAGTTCTGCATGTGATAAAGCCCTTTATGGCAATGGTTTTGTCACCTATAGGGTCTTTGAATGATTTAACATTTTTGGTGTATTGACAATTAATGCATGCCCCACACTTGAAATTACCATGTAGGTTATGGGTTATCAGGGTTTTATCTGGAGTAATAGGGTCGTGGCAAGCTCTAACAAGTCTATCTTTAATATTCCTTCCTCTCCTGTAGGTTATCATTGGTGGTTCTTTAAAGGTACCTAATAAGTTTGGGTCATTCTGAAGGAAGCACCTTGGAAGCAGGTGAAGTTGTGCCAGGATTTTTTGCTGTGAAGGATGATTTAAGTGCCAGATAGGCTCCTCTGAGTATTTCTGAAACTGATATGCATGGATTTTCCCGACAACCATCTGTAGTGTTTCCAGAAAATGGTCCAAAAAAGAGAAAATATCCAGTAAACAACTGGTGTAATGCAAGTGTAATATCCCCTTGGCCTGTTAATACCATTTAAGGCGTTAACAGAATTTGTTTTTTAAATATTAACCAGCATCCTGTCAAGAGTGGCGCAATTGATGTGCTCAAAAATGGAAGGACAAAATTATACTGTGTAAGCACAAGTTTTAAGAAAATGTTTATCTTTGAAATAATTTATTTTTAGAGTAAATCCTCCCTGTTGGAACTGCACATACCAGAGCACAGATTAGAAAACAGATCAGTTACATGCTGTGGCGGGGCATGGCCTACGGTGCCGTGCAGGGAAGGCAGGCGCACCTGCACTGCATCCACAATCATGCCCTGCCAACTTAAGTATTGCACTGGGTCCTGTGATAGTGGTGGTTGGTATGTTGAGCTGGCAGTGGGAGGGCTGCAGCTCTGTGTTTTGTAACAGCAACCGTGAAAGTATTAATAAAGTATGCTGCAAAGCATGTTCATGCCATCGGGTCTGCCGTGGTCATTCACACATGCATAGGTTAACTTTTACTAAGAATACCTGCTTTTTAAATATATATGCAGTTAAATATATGCAGCTGTTATCTATAGCTGACTAAATAAAAGCAAGCACAGGTGAGTCTAAGCTTCTTTTTAAAGGTATCAGCAGTGTCCACTGGAAGAAAGTGTCTCAACTTGGAAGTGACAGCCTCAAAAGCTCAGTTTCCTTTTGTCTTTAACCTGGACTTGAGTGTTGCCAACAAACACAGATTTGCTAACCTCAAAGATCTAGTAGTTATGTAAGGATATAGTATTTCACAAAAATAGGGAGACATATAACACACATTTTAGGTCTGACCAACAAATACAGGCATAGGCAAAAGATGACAACCAGTCATCACTGAGGTCAGTGCCTCAAGGCGCTTTATATTGTAAGGCCCTACAATAATACATAGAAAACAGTGAAAACTCCAACATCGATCGGTATGAACCCCTATGAGCAAGCGCTTTGGTAACAGTGGACAAACTCCAAAAACCTCCAAAAGAACGAGGCTCAGACTCCTCTCACCCCAACCTGACACAACCAGTTGGAGTGTGGGGAGAAAGGCAGGACTAAGACATGCTGTGGAAAAGAGACAAAATAATAATAATTAAATGCAGAGTGATTATAAAAACACATAGTGAATAAGAAAGGTGACTGAAGAAGAAACACTCAGTGCATCATGGGAATCCCCCAGCAGTCTAGACCTACTGATCCAACCCTAATTATATGCTTTATCAAAAAAAATTTAAGCCTTATCTTGAAAGTAGAGATGGTTTCTGTCCCCTGAATCCAAACTGGAACCTGGTTCCACATTGCAAATTAACTGGTGCTTGCCATGATTTAAAATCTTATTTTTAGACAGGGCATATCATTTGCTTTGTTTTAATAATGATTTACTTGTTTTTAAGGCTTGGTTTTAGATTATAAACTTAAATTGAGAATAAACATACAATTGTGTCTATATTAGTACAGAAATCCTATGATGGAAAGAGTACCTCTTAAAATAGCCTACATTAGTTCTCTCACCAGATGTCTCTCAAAATATAACTTGTTTCAAGATGCAGTGACAAACTGAATTTGCTTGATTTAGGAAATTCACACGAGGCGTGCATTGAAAACACAATTTATTCAAAATCATAATCTGCATAAAAGATAAAACATTTAACCACAATTTCTGATCTCATTTCAGTGACATTTCTTTGTCCCAACATGCCAGTATTATTGTGGCACAACACTGACATTGGTTTAGGGAACATTTGATGACTGTTTGTCAACTGACATCATCAGAACACTACACTGAACCAATACATAGGCACAGCCCTAATCTGAAGGGTGATTTCTATGAGAAATAATATCATCAAGACTGTATTTTATTGGCACAAACACACCTTCCCTGAAACAAATAGAAAAGTAAGAAGTATAATCAATGAGCTCATGTGCTAATTCTGTAGCCTGAGCAACAGTGGGCCCAGTTACTTCATATAACAATAAGTCTTGATTTAAATTCAAAGTGTCATAGCGTTGGTACTCAAAAGCAATAAAAAATTAGTCAATCAAAAAGATATGCTGTATCAGTCAAAACACAGGGAAAGTGCGATCCACATCTGCAATAATCACAGACTTACATACATACCATTTCACTGAGACAACAGACTGCATGACCTCTATTCCCAAAAATTATTTCATTTTTTCTTAACATACTCATTATTTTTAACAGCTGATACTGGCCCCGATTCCTTTTCTTTTGCAAAAATAGAAAGTGCCTATTTCACTCTGACACCACTTAAAAAACTGATTGTGGTTTGCTAGTGATTTACAACTATTTTTAAAATTTAACTTGCCCACTGTTTAAAAGCCCACTGTTTAAAATAGGAGTGCTTTGCCTCAAAGCGCATGCACATACTCCTTATTAAAATTCCAAGGGATTAGATTTGACTTGATTTGTTCTTCAATCATACTTCTCAGTTGCAATACAGTTGGTAAAGAAATAATGGGAGCAAGAACTATTAGAACTCTCCCTATCTCAATTAACTTTCTAATAAATACAACATACTCATTGTCCACAGCATACAAAAGAAAAGGTAGATTTTTTTTAAAAGAAATAACATCTGTCCACAAGACTGTTTCAATATCTTGTCTTTAGCTGCTACAGTGCCAAAGCTAATATGCTTTATCCTGTATTTCAAGAGGTGAGTAAGGAAAATTTTGAATGTCTGAAACTTGTCTAACTCCAACTGTCATGAGGGAATTAGAAAGGAATGCAGGAAGATCAACTAGTCTTCTTCTTCTTCTCTTAAACCGATAAGTAGTTTTGACATGCTTTCAATTAATCTGTGCTTGCTTTATCTATTTCAAAACTCTGCCTGATGTGTTTTTTCAAAGTTCTTTGAACAAACTTCTTTTCCTCATAAATATTTTTCTTATCTTCAAAGTTGTGTTTGCAGTGTCTACTAGGGCTGGGTATCGTCAATGATTTCTATAATCGATTCGATTTCAATTCACAAGGTCCCGATTTGATTTGATTCGGGAAAATTTTGCCTCAGACAGTCAGAAATATTGTAACTCTGATGATTTATCAGTACTGACACTTGCAAGACTTCATCAGAGGTGTAAGTATCACAGCAGGTGCCTTTGTGTCAAAGTAACTGAGGATGAAGCACAGAAAAACATGAAGGAGATTTTCCTGGCCTGGCTTTTTATAGCAGATAACTGCTTTAAAAATATTCTGCAGTAGATCAAAAACTATAATCAGCAACATTACTATATGCTGCTGAAGTGAAGCACAGCAAAGTTACAGAGTTTTTATTAGAGACACAGCTAAGCATTTTGCAATTTGGTATAATTTTAAAAAGTTTAAATTTCTTTGGTATTGAACAGCCGAAATTCGGCTTTCTTGTCTCAGGTCATTTGGGGAAAAAAAACGGTACACTGAGAGAGAGAAAGAGCTGTGCAGGAAGTGTGATTTTATCGTGGGAGAAGCAAAACAGCAAAGGTAAGAGGGAATTAATGACGATATTCATCAAATGTGAAGCGTAGTTTGGATTTTCTTCTGCTGCTGGTTCAGTGAATTTTGGTCAGAGAGTGACAAAACCTGCAGCATCAGAATCTGTGAGGTGTCAGCTTTCAGCCTCAGCGGCGTGTCCATGTACATGCCCTCGGGTGAGAAAGCCGACATCTCACAAATTCTGATGCGTCGGGTCCACGCTTTGCCTTCGTGTGGAATCCGTTTATCTGCTCTCATTTGCTGTTTTAGCTGTTTGGTGGTTGTTGAAATTAAAGCTTTAACCTGAGATTAAAAATCAATTCAGGATTTAATGAATTGATATCGCGTTATTCAAGCTAAAATCGATTTTAATCGGAAAATCGATAATTGAAACCCAGCCCTAGTGTCTACATTTGCTATAAGCAAAACCAACCCCTTCTTTAAAGCCAGCAATCTCATGCTGGGCTAGCATGTCTCCGCAAATGGCTATAACAACATCAAACAATTCAATTTCACCATTTGACATTACAGTCCTTACACCACTGTAATGTAAAACAGCACGGTTTATTACAGGTTCTACTTTAAAAAGGGGAACCCTTCTTAATCGGGAAGAGCAGTAGCGGAGCCAGAAACAATAGGAAATTTTAAATTTGCATTTTTTTAAAATATAATTTATTTCGCACATAAAACACAATAAAATACCCTGACCAGGGACAACAACAAAATCCACTAAAACCTAAAACTAAAAGTCCCTAAATGGACTAAATGGTCCGTTAAAATAGCGAAGACAGCAGCGTCCTCCCGACATCTTATCTCCACCAGGCCTCACCGGCTGTCACTGAGAGACAGGAGGAAAACGGCAGTCACTCTTCTTTTAATGACTGGAACGCATTTTAATCATTAGTTGGGCAAGACTTACCCCGCGAGGGCAGAGCTCCGAACTCTGCCCGCTGCTATCCTAGGCCAAGCTCGCATCAGGGGTCTTGCCCCTCGCCTGACATCTGGCATACTTCTGCCCGTCCCCCAGCTGCGAATCTCCTGCACCGCTGAAGAATATCCCCAGTTGCCTCTCTGCAGCCCACTCGCCAGCACCTGCAAGCCTGTTGCCGCCGCCAGTTGAGCTCTCCTCGAGAATGTCCTCCGACCTCCACTGGGGGGACAGGAGCTCCCAGTGGCAGCACCAGCTGTGCTTGGTCCAGGAGACAGGTGGTGTTATCCCCCCTGGCTGCCAGCAATGAGGGCATGCTGCTCGCAGGTGTCACTGCAGGCTGGCCGCTCGTAGTCCTGGAGCCTGCAGCATCGGCTCCGACAGCTTCCAGCCAGTGGGCGGGGGTGTGAGGCGCCATCTGGTAAGCCCAACAGATCTCCCCCTGGGTGACATGCTACAGCCTGGGTGTCTTCCCTCTTCTTCAGTTGTGCTCCATTCCTCAGCTCCTCTTCTTCTTTGAAAATAGTGGCCATCCTCTTGGAATCCCACTTCTGACACCTATGTAGCAAGTTGAGGAATCTTAACAACAAAGAACCCACACAGAGATTGAGCTTGCTGTTCCACCCCAAGCAAAAAGGGGAAGCTCTTTATTGAACACTTCTGCTGTACTAGACTGTGCTTAATAACCCCACACCTGAACTCACTAATGGTACATTTTTTACATCAAACAATAACTGTTGGTGAATTTAAAATGCAGCATCAACAAACAGTTAAGAGAACAGTTAAGAGTCACGTAACAATAAACAATAAACATCTTAAATGGCAATGCATATTCCCAAGGCATAATGGGAGATAACTAGGCGCGTCCAACACGCCAAATTATTGTTTACTTGTGCCCACGTAGCCGGGATTGAGTGATCCTTGCCTGAGCATTGTGCTGTTTGTTTAGTGATATTTGTACCTACCCACATGACTCATTGTCCTTTGATTGTGCACAATGAGCCTGGTGTTCGGTGTCCTTTTAGGTTTTTGTGATTTTTAATATGTTTTGTTTTGTTTTTATTACAGTGAACCAAGGACACACCAGTAGCTGTCGGACTTGGTGATGGTTCATTTTCCACACTTTCTTTGTTGTACAGCACCTGGGGTGTAGACTTAAATGTGATTTTCTTTTGGTCCTCAGCTACTGGTAAGTCCAATTCAGTGTATGGTTTTATTTAATTTAGGACACTGTTACAGAATAGGCTGTGCCACAGTCAGCTTTAGCTTTATTCCTTGTTTTTATTTTTACAAATATAATTAAAGACATATTAATATTGGAGCCAATCTGCCTCAGTTGTGCATCTTTGAACCTGTGTAATCTTTTCTGGTTTTCAAAAGACTATATTTCCTGAAGGAAATTCCCTTAGGTGGCATTGTCATAACCCCTTTGACTACTTTATCACATATGCATTTATTATTTTACTTAATTTTCAAGAAAATTATTCTCATGGCACTATTTCTGGCTAATGGTTTTTTACAGTGCCTCCAAACACTCTGTGTTGTGTCTGTTTTGTCTGTCTTGTCTTGTCTGTAACTGTATTGACCACTTATAATTCCTACGAGATAATACATAATACAATCCAACCACAGCGCGTTTAACGAGAAATATGGAGACGGTACATTAACGTGAGATCTCATTACACCCTTGATTAAAAATGGAGAAAAGGAGCAAAAGTAATACAGGACCAAATACGAGGCGTTAGACATGGCTAAATTGGTTATTAGAAGTCACACTACATTTTATTTAGGTAGTTTAACACTTACTGTGACCAGGCTGTCAACAACCTGAGGTTACTGTGCTTCAGGTAAAGATCCACCAGCGATATTTCCACAGTGCTGGTTGTTTTTGTAGTACTAGTTGGTAAAAACTGAAACACCAATTTTTTTAATCCTAAACAAACATATGCCATACATTATTCATTCTTTTCCCACTACAATATCTAAAGTTGAGTGAGATAATTATTACACCAATCTGTACAAACGACTCCAAAACATGAAGTCTCCAAGGCAGAGGCAGGGCTTCATGCTGCAATGAGGCAGGCCCATGAAGACGCTTTTCAGCTCAGATGACACAGACAAAGGGACTAAAAGTGACCTATGTGGCAAAGCAAGTGGTTCAAGTGACTATACCACACCTCTTGAGAGCTTGAAATACTCCAGAGAGGCAGTGCAGAAAAAGCACATTGCAGTTGAGATACAAGTAGAAGCAGTAGAAATATATTTTTATAAAGACCCTCAAAAACTTGAATCAGTAACAGAGTTTTTAAAAAAGTTGTTAAAAAAAAACAAGAAAGACAAAAAAGCAAAAAATTTTGCTTTTTTGACTTACATAAATTTTACATTTATGTAAGTCAAATATTTTATATTAATGTTTTTATATTAATTTCACACATATGTTTCCCACAGCAACAATGCTGGGAAATCATTCCTTCCCAGGAATGATTTCTGGGAATAGGACATTTAACCAAACTTTTCAGTTCATTGACCACTGAAGGGAACATTGGCTGGGAGGTCAGTTCCTTCATCATGATTATGCAAATTCTCATGACCAGTGGGCTGGTTTCAGTCATTTTGCAAATGTACTGTTTATAAGATTGGGGAAATCTGCAGTCAGCTGAGACTGAAGAAGTCACTTGGATGAGTGACAAAACGTTTCTCCCACTGAAAATGTTACATCCAGATGAACAGAATCAACTTTGGGAGATTTAATTTAAAAGCACCTTTCAAAACACCCAAGGACAGCAAAGCATACAGCAAATAAAACAGACATAAAAACATGAAATACACACAATAATAAGAGTAGCAGATAGAAAGTTTAAGATCATGGATAAGTTATATGGTGTAGGCAATTTTAAACAGGTGGGTTTTGAGGTTGGACTTAAAAAGAGGGAAGGCAGTGATGTTTCTGAGGTCAGGGGGTAAGGAATTCCAAAGTCGAGGGGCAGAGCGACTAAAAGCCCTGCCCCCCACAGAAACAAGATGAGAGGAAGGAACAGGAAGAGTTGGGAGTTCGCCTTGTAATCGGAAGGTTGCAGGTTCGAGCCCCGGCTCGGACAGTCTCGGTCGTTGTGTCCTTGGGCAAGACACTTCACCCGTTGCCTACTGGTGGTGGTCAGAGGGCCCGGTGGCGCCAGTGTCCGGCAGCCTCGCCTCTGTCAGTGCGCTCCAGGGTGGCTGTGGCTACAATGTAGCTTGCCATCACCAGTGTGTGAATGGGTGAATGACTGGATATGTAAAGCGCTTTGGGGTCCTTAGGGACTAGTAAAGCGCTATATAAATACAGGCCATTTACCATTTACCATGATCTGAGGCACCAGGAAGGGATGGCAATCTGAACCAAGTCAGAGAGTGTCAGAATGAATGGCCTTAAATGTATAGAGGAGTATTTTACAATTAATACGAGATTTGACTGGGAGCCAGTGAAGCTAGAGGGAGTCCTAGTGACTGAGTTCTGGACACGTTGAAGCTTATTGATGTGTTTTTGTGTAAGGCCAAATAAGAGTGAATTACAGCAGTTGATCCAAGAGGTAACAAGGCTATGAATGAGAATGGCAGTGGCATGTGGAGTGAGGAAGAGGCGGAGGCGATTGATGTTACGGAGAAGGAAATACGCTGAGCGAGTGACATTATTGATGTGTGAATTAAGCATAGTGTACTGTCAAAATTATATAATTATTTTATAATTATGTATTATATAATTATAGCAAATTATATCATTTTGTTTTTAACATGAAACATAAAACAGGAGTAGTGCCACTGGTGAAGTGATCTAACAACAAAGCTTTAGGTGACTGTTACAGGCGATTGATACTTTTGCATTAAATCTACCCCATAGATAAGTCATAGCCACAGACCCCTCTGAAACCCTGTGACATGATCTACACTGTAACCTATGGTGTTACCTTATGTGCATCTTCCTGGAATTGTAACTACATATCGTGTTGATGGAATCTGTTGCAAATGAGCTGTTCAGTACTAATGATTCATCATAGCCATTCCCAACTACTTTTCACCACAGCTTTCAAATATATCAGTGAGAGAATAATTAATCATAGTCTCAATATAAGGACTTGCAGATATCAGAAAATTCTTGAAGGAAGATTGCTAAAACTATTAGAAAGGATGAGAGGGGATGTGCACAATAATTGAAAAAACTTTTTTTAATTTCTTCGTGCATTCCCTCACATCACAAATATCTTTTTTTTCAGGGAAGATGAAGAAAAAAATGACCACAAAGAGTGGGAACCCAGCAGTGAAAAAAATCCCACCATTTTATTTGGTTCTATTGTCCTTGGCCCTACATACACCAGAACATGACTACAAGGTAAATGACTAGGCATGAGTGTCAGTAATTTGGGCTGTGATGGTGTTGTGATCACTACAAAGAGTCACTGCATGAAAATGAAAGCAGTAATTTCTTTGTCCTGGGTTTGTACTAGAACTGTCCAGGCAAGTTATAATTTTATGTGTTGACATCAACTGAATGTCTGCTGAGTTCAGTGTCTACCTTAGCATTTGTGTGAAGGAGTAAACATAAGCTTCCATAGTAATTTTATACATACCAGACAAGCATGGATCACCAAGTCCTTGTGCACATACTGAACGAAGACTGCAAGACTGACGGAGAGATTCTGCAGGTCTTTCCTTCCTACTGCTTTCAGACTCCACAACAAAGACTTTACAGATGACCAAACACACACATCCACACATGTGCAATAACACTAAGTGCAATTCTCTTTTTCCTGAATAATGTAGTATTTTATTCTATTGCATACAGTATCTTATTCTTATTATCTTATTCTATGCCAGTATTTGTATACATTTTTGCTACTATAACTTTGCACTATCCACTTTCTGCTGTGACACAACAAATTTCCCACGTGTAGGAATAATAAAGGTTATCATATCATATCTTAAGAAAATTGTACAGGATTGCATAGTGACTTCCTGAATAACTTCAATTTGACACTTTCATAGGACTACACAACTACTTTTTTTAATATAACTTTTTTTTTTTTTTTTAACTTTTCAAAACTGTTTCTGGAACATAACAAAGCTTTAGGAATGCCCTTGCCAAAACACCAACCTCAGCCATATTAAAAATTTGTAGACTAAGCTTAAGACCTTTGATCTGTGTCAGGAAACCAGCTAATGTGAATAAACTCCAGTTGCTGCTGACTAACAAAACCATCTGGTCAAAGTACAGTTTGCTAAAAGACATTTAACCAAATATTAGTGGAAGTCTGTATATACTTTTGACACTGTATATACACTTTTATTGTATACTTTTAATTTTCTTTGCAGATTACATGAAATCAAAAGTATATCAATTCAAACTTGGGCATCCAATATTTTTTTTAAAACCATTGCAAATGGTTTTTTTTTTATTATTATTTTATTTTTATTAGTTTTTTAAGCCTGTTCTATCTGCATGCAATGTGCCAAACACGTTTGCTTTTCAAAGATGAGCTCTATAATTTTTTTATAGGCTCCTCTTGTTCGTGTGTTACTTTCATCTATTTATTTATTCATTTCCATTCGTATCACGTCCGTAACAACATTATGTTGTTAGAAGTAAAACAGAAAAGCAATAGAAGAAAAACACATACAAAGAAAATAGAAAACAACCAGCACTTGGAACTGCCTGTTGCCTCTGGTTCTCACACTTTGACTGGTGTAAACATTTGACCACCACTGTACACACCTAAAAATTAAGTGCAGGATATAAACAAAACTAAGCTGCAATGATAGCAAAGCTGTGACTTGTAATACATTTTAAATAACCTTTAAAAAGTTGAACAATGAGTGATGTCTACTGGCAGATATGACAGGATCATTGACAACTGTGAATCTGAAGAAGAATGCATATTTCAGTGTGCCGCACACTGACCTTCAGTATTTTTTTTTTTAACCAAATTGCAGTATAGCTAGGCGCAGTGCTTTGACGTGCTACTTTGCTTCTTTATATCTTTCTTGTTGCTTATTGCTGTGATCATAACAACTCTCCTTTTTAAGAGTACTTAAGGCCAGAGAAAGGTCAAAGTCAAAGTAAACTTTATTGTTATCTCTGCTAGTGCCAGAGAGCTTTGCAGGTAGTGAGTTGTGTGTGTGTATGGAGCTCTGTGCTCTGTGGACAGGAGTGTGTTTTAGTGACTAACCCTTTTTTGACTTACTTTTCAGTTTATTGACCAATAACTGGGTTTTGTTCTTTTCCTTCTTTAAAAGGTGATAGCGGCTTGTCTGTGTCTTTTAGTTTAGTTAGTAATAGAAACATTAATAAAACCCTTTAATTAAACCATTTTGCCTCCCTGTCTCCTTTTTCAACCTGGACACCTTTTGTTACTTTCCCTCATCCCCTGGACCTTTTTGAGCAGGGGTTGGCAACCTGCGTGCGGCTTTCATCCTTATACTGAGGCTCTGGGTGGCTTGGAAAAATATATTACAAGTATTCAATTGAAGTGTATTTGATTTGTGTTAGTTCTTTTTTAAAAATTGTAGTTTTAAACACTGTTTTACTACACCTGTAGTGATAGCCTCTACTGCTATCACTACAGGTGTATTACTACTTGGTGTTCGCTCGCTCTGCAGTAGAGTATCACTTCCTGTTCCTGCTCAAACACAGTGGTGTTTCTGAGTAGCTTATCTGCTTAGCAATTTAATTAAAAACTTTTAAATACATTCTTTTTTCATAGTATAATCTTCACGTGCTTCATCCAAAGCACACTTTCTGTGTACTCACTACCTAATTTATAGTCAAAGTATTCACTCACTGTGTCTGTACTGTTTCGCTAGCTTAGCTTAGCTTGTAGCCGACTCGCTAGCACCATGGCTACTTCACCTGTACCTCCTGCACTTTCCTGCTCATTGTGTCAGATGTTTAGTTACTCCTCGACCTCGTTTAGCAGTAATGATACTTGTAACAAATGTAGCATATTTGCAGCTCTGGAGGCCAGGATTACTGAATTGGAGACTCGGTTTCGCACCCTTCATTCACCCGTAGCTAGCCAGGCCCCTGTAGCTGGTGCAGCCGAAGATAGCGTAGGCCCCGCTAGCTGTTCCCCGGCAGACCCCAAGCAGCTGGGGAAAGAGGGCGGCTGGGTGACTGTGAGGAGGAAGCATAGTCCTAAACAGAAGCCCCAGGTACACCACCAACCTGTTCATGTGTCTAACCCTTTTTTCCAACTCGGCGACACACCCGCCGGGGGTCAAACTCTGGTAATTGGTGATTCTATTCTCAGACATGTGAAGCTAGAGACACCGGCAACCATAGTCAATTGTCTTCCAGGGGCCAGAGCAGGCGATATTGAGGGAAATTTAAAACTGCTGGCTAAGGGTAAACGTAAATTCAGTAAAATCATAATTCACGTCGGCAGTAATGACACCCGGTTACGCCAATCGGAGGTCACTAAAATCAATATTGAATCGGTGTGTAACTTTGCCAAAACAATGTCGGACTGGTCCCTCTGGTCCCCTCCCCAATCAGACCAGGAGTGACATGTTTAGCCGCATGTTCTCCTTAAATTGCTGGCTGTCTGAGTGGTGTCCCAGAAACGATGTGGGCTTCATAGATAATTGGCAAACCTTCTGGAGGAAACCTGGTCTTGTTAGGAGAGACGGCATCCATCCCACTTTGGATGGAGCAGCTCTCATTTCTAGAAATATGGACAAATTTATTAAACCCCCCAAAATATGACTATCCAGAGTTGGGACCAGGAAGCAGAGTTGCAGTCTTACACGCCTCTCTGCAGCTTCTCTCCTCCTGCTACCCCCCCCAAAAACCCATCTCCATTGAGACTGTGTCAGCTCCCAAAAAGACAAAAAACAAACTAAAAACCAGCAGTAAACTACTTAAACATAAAAAATCACAAAGAAAGAACAATACAGTATCCACATCTGAACCAAAGAGTAAAACAGTGAAATGTGGATTATTAAATGGCCTGTATTTGTATAGCGCTTTACTAGTCCCTAAGGACCCCAAAGCGCTTTACACATCCAGTCATCCACCCATTCACACACTGGTGATGGCAAGCTACTTTGTAGCCACAGCCACCCTGGGGCGCACAGACAGAGGCAAGGCTGCCGGACACTGGCGCCACCAGTAGGCAACAGGTGAAGTGTCTTACCCAAGGATACAACGACCGAGACTGTCCAAGCCGGGGCTCGAACCGGCAACCTTCCGATTACAAGGCGAACTCCCAACTCTTGAGCCACGATTAAATATTAGGTCTCTCTCCTCCAAGTCTCTGTTAGTACATGACTTAATAACTGATCAACAAATCGATTTACTTTGCCTTACAGAAACCTGGTTGCAGCAGGATGAGTATGTTAGTTTAAATGAATCAACACCCCCGAGTCATTCTAACTACCAGAAATCTCGAAGCACAGGCCGAGGGGGCCGTGTGGCAGCAATTTTTCACACCAGCCTATTAATTAACGAAAGACCAAGACAGACTTTTAATTCATTTGAAAGCCTGATGCTTAACCTTGTCCACCCCAGCTGTGAAACTCAGAAACCAGTCTTACTTGTTATCATATATAGTCCACCTGGGCCTTACACAGAGTTTCTCTCTGATTTCTCAGACTTTTTATCTGATTTAGTGCTCAGCTCAGATAAAATAATTATTGTGGGTGATTTTAACATCCATGTAGATGCTAAAAATGACAGCCTCAACATGGCATTTAATCTGTTATTAGACTCAATTAGCTTCTCTCAAAATGTAAAAGAACCCACCCACCACTTTAATCACACTCTAGATCTTGTTTTAACATATGGCATAGAAACTGAACATTTAACAGTGTTTCCTGAAAACCCTCTGCTGTCTGATCATTTCCTGATAACATTTACATTTACAATAATTGATTACACAGCAGTGGAGAGTAGACTTTATCACAGTAGATGTCTTTCTGAAAGCGCTGTAACTAAGTTTAAGAATATAATCCACCCACTGTTATCATCTTCAATGCCCTGTACCACCACAGAGCAGAGCAGCTACCTGAACGCTACTCCAACAGAGGTCGATTATCTTGTTAATAATTTTACCTCCTCACTACGTACGACTCTGGATACTGTAGCTGCTGTGAAAACTAAGGCCTCAAATCAGAAGTACCTGACTCCGTGGTATAATTCTCAAACACCCAGCCTAAAGCAGATGACTCGTAAGCTGGAGAGGAAATGGCGTGTCACAAATTTAGAGGATCATCATTTAGCCTGGAGAAATAGTTTGCTACTTTATAAGAAAGCCCTCCGCAAAGCCAGAACATCTTACTATTCGTCACTGATTGAAGAAAATAAGAACAACCCCGGGTTTCTCTTCAGCACTGTAGCCAGGCTGACAAAAAGTCAGAGCTCTATTGAGCCAACAATCCCTTTAACGTTAACTAGTAATGACTTCATGAACTTCTTCACAAATAAAATTTTTATCATTAGAGAAAAAATTACCAGTAATCATCCCACAGATGTAATATTATCTACAGCTACTTTTAGTACCATTGATGTTAAGTTAGACTCTTTTTCTCCAATTGATCTTTCTGAGTTAACTTCAATAATTACTTCCTCCAAACCATCAACGTGTCTTTTAGACCCCATTCCTACAAAACTGCTCAAAGAAGTCCTGCCATTAATTAATTCTTCAATCTTAAATATGATCAACCTATCTCTAATAATCGGCTATGTACCACAGGCTTTCAAGCTGGCTGTAGTTAAACCTTTACTCAAAAAGCCATCTCTAGACCCAGCAGTCTTAGCTAATTATAGGCCAATCTCCAACCTTCCTTGCATATCAAAAATCCTTGAAAGAGTAGTTGTCAAACAGCTAACAGATCATCTGCAGAGGAATGTCTTATTTGAAGAGTTTCAGTCAGGTTTCAGAGCTCAGCACAGCACAGAAACAGCTTTAGTGAAGGTTACAAATGATCTTCTTGTGGCCTCTGACAGTGGACTCATCTCTGTGCTTGTCCCCCGTTCGATACTGTTGACCATAATATCCTATTAGAGCGATTAGAACATGCTGTAGCTATTACAGGTACTGTGCTGCAGTGGTTTGTATTATATCTATCTAATAGACTCCAATTTGTACATGTAAATGGAGAATCCTCTTCACACACTAAGGTCAATTATTTTATTTATTACCTTAGTTCCACCTTAGTTCCACAGGGTTCGGTGCTAGGACCAATTCTGTTTACATTATACATGCTTCCCCTAGGCAGTATCATTAGAAGACATAGTATACATTTTCACTGCTATAGATAACACCCAGCTCTGTCTATCCATGAAGCCAGATAACACACACCAATTAGTTAAACTGCAGGAATGTCTTAAAGACATAAAGACCTGGATGGCCGCTAACTTTCTGCTTCTTAATTCAGATAAAACTGAGGTTATTGTACTCAGCCCTGAAAATCTTAGAAATATGGTATCCCTTAGTTATGCTGCAATAGACGTAGGCTGCCGGGATTCCCATGATGCATTGAGTTTTTTCTTTCCAGTCTCCTTTCTCACTCACTATGTGTTAATAGACCTCTCTGCACTGAATCATATCTGTTATTAATCTCTGTCTCTCTTCCACAGCATGTCTTTATCCTGTTTTCCGTCTCTCACCCCAACTGCTCGCAGCAGATGGCCGCCCCTCCCTGAGCCTGGTTCTGCCGGAGATTTCTTCTTGTTAAAAGGGAGTTTTTCCTTCCCACTGTCGCCAAAGTGCTTCCTCATCGGGGGTCATATGATTGTTGGGTTTTTCTCTGTATCTACTGTACAACATAAAGCGCCCTGAGGCGACTTTTGTTGTGATTTGGCACTATATAAATAAAATTGAATTGAATTGAATTGAAAATCGAAAATTGGGAGATTACTGTGATCTAGGAATATGAAAATAAAATTATATTTAATTATTTTTTGTCGCTCAAAATAAGTGTCACACTTTACATCAGAAGGCCACTGTCGTTCAGAATCACAATTGGAGGGATACTGAGAACCTTCCAAGACCGGACAAACTCGTATTTGAAAGATGGAATGCCATCCCCAACCCATAAACATAAAGAAATATGCATTTGGAGTCATGTCGATCTTCTGATCCAAGTATGTGTGTGAGCAGCTATTCTCCACCATGAACTATGTTAAAAACAAACATCGCTCATGCCTCACAGACGACAGCTTACACTCCTGCGTAAAGATGAAAGTGACTTCGTACAGCCCTGATTTGCAGACGCTGTGGGCAGAGGTTCAGGAGCAGACGTACCATTAACCAGGTAGAATATGCAAATATTTATTCTTCATTGTTTAGTGGCATAGTGCTTTTTTCCATTTCATTTTTAAAATTCAGGTCATTGCTCCGCTACATATTCGTAAAGCCCATCAGCACTCAGGATGGGCACCGCAAACAAATAGGGGAGACCGGGGATAGTTGTAACGTGGGTCAGTTGTAACACTTCCAATTTCTCCAATCAGGGCTAAGTTTCAAATGATGTGATTCATCCTGTACATGCCCAATTCAGTTCTGCTATCACATGTGAAAAATCAGCACATTTTGTCAAACACAGACAATTTAACACGAAAAAAAAAGTAATTTGTAAGCCAAAAAGTAAGTTTTTCTACTTTATTTCAATTTCTAATAGTATTATCTGCTTTGCAGTTAAACTCATCAAACTTAAATTATGTTATTTGTATGCCTATGGGGATATATTCTGTGTAGGTCTTTAGTGCTAATGTTTTAGCCGTTGGCTGTAATGTTAGCTAGTTCATGGCTATAGGAGTCTGGGTCAGTTGTAACAACAACAGTCTGGGTTAGTTGTAACAATAATGCAGATGTTACAACTTACCACACTATTACTTTAACTTATATTAAACAAGTTGGGGCAACGACATCAGCAGAGAGAGGTTCACTGGTCGCCTTTGTATATGCGGTTAATGCCATTGGCAACACAATTCCTTCACTGTTTGTGTTCCCACACATACATTATGCAGACCACTGTGTCAGAGATGGACCTGTAGGAAGTATTGGTAGTGGAAATAAATCAGGATGGGTGCAAGAAACAGATTTCCTCATCTTTCTGAAGCACTTTGCAAACCACATCAAGGTAAGCCATGAAAAAAAGTAATGGAATTGTGATGCTGGTGCACAACTACATTTTTCAGCTTCATTGTTATGTTCAAAATTGGTGCAAGAGTTGTAGGTTATAATGCCCACTGAGCCAATGAGGCCAAACTCAAGGAAGACCAACCAAAATTAATGAAATATTCAGTTGCAGAAAATTCCATCATTTGTCTTTTTTGGGGGGTTGGAATATGTTCAAAAGCTAGATTTCTGCATTCTGTCACACACACACACAGCTACATAAATGGCTCTAAGTGCATTCATGTGTTGAATAAAAAAGATTACATGTTAATGTTTTGTCAGTACCCTTATTTCATTGTGTTACATTTCACCCCAGGATATGTTACAACTAACCCAGACTACGGGGTTAATTGTAACATTTCACTCTTTGTGTTTGAGACCATACCATACAATGGGTAATTGTGCTGCAGAGAAAATAGCTGCACTATTTAATAGCAGAGACATGTAAATACTTTGCATTAAATTTTCAATCCACTACCTTAAAAGAGCTCCAATTTACAGACAGAAATGTCAAAAATGTTACAACTATCCCCGGTCTCCCCTACAGTTGAAATATAAGGACCCTGACAACACTGAAAAACTGAGCTACACTGTAATGATTACTATTACTTTTATATTATTGCTTTTTATCAATTGTGGTAATGAACAATTCTCAACTGAAAACCACTTAACAAAACTCAAACCTTAAAATATGCATAAAGAACTCCCAAGCAAAGAACGAATTTTGGAGTGCCAGTTTGTTAAGCTCTTCCAGTTTGGATAAAGGAATCGATGACTGCAGGGGGTTTTCAAATGTTTCTATGCTTATTTTACCATTGCACTTGACACACAGAAGTCTTTCACATCTGTTTTGTGCTACATCTTTTCAGCATGTCTCAGCCTGCACTGGCATTCTTCATACGATGGAGTCATTGTAGCAGGGTGTGATCCAAACAGAGGGTTCAAAGGCGGCAGAGGAGGTAATAGCGGAGGGAGCCAACACCCACCGGATATCCAAGCACTGTTTTACAGTAACTGCTGACGTTCTTGGGCCTGGAGCAAATTCTCCCATCATAACCTCCCCAATATTTGTAGCTTTGCTCTCAGGTCTTTTGAATTTCATTTTTAGTTATGGGCTTGAACCTTCCTCCCAGTTTTTTATTTTTGTTTATTTTTTTTTTTAAAAAATTTTAAATTAATTAATTAATTTTTTTTAACACCCCTTGCGGCTTCCTGCCAAACAACAACTCAAAGGGGAAAAAAATCCAGTGGAGGCCTGGGGCACTTCCCACACTGCAAACAACAGATGGTCTAGACAGCGACCCCAATTGTGTTCATCCTCATGAATTAACTTAGAAATCATGGGCTTTAATTAAAGTCTTATTCAGCCCCTCCACCACCCCACCAGTCTCAGAATGGTAGGCATTAGGCAGAACATATTTAATACTTAGTAATTCATAGAGTTTTTTTAGTATGCAAGACAAAAAGGATGTGCCCTGGTTAGTCATTAACTCTTTCGGGATGGTGATTCGGGAGATGACCTCAAAGAGCACCTGCGACGCACTCTTTGCAGAAATGTTGCACTGCTTCAGGGTATCATACTGTATAATCCACCAGAACCAATACAAAGTGACATCCACATGTACTGTTTTGAAATGGCCTAATGAGGTCCAGTGCCAGTGCGCTCAAAAGGGTGTCCTTTACTATTAATTGTAAAGGGCACAAAGGCACTCTCAGAATGGCACATCCGGGCAGGATGTGGATCACTGGTGGACATTTGCGCGGATGCCTGGCTAATAGAATTGGGCCATTATTTTTTCCCGAGTTTTTTCATAGTCCATGTGACCTATCAGGATGTAATGAGCTGCCTGGAAAATGCCGACTCCTCTAGTAGAATTGGCGTGGTCTCCCGTGAAGGCCTGGCCATTTTCCAGAGTCAGTGTCAGACGACCTCACGTCAACACTGAGTGCAGCACAGACATCACATGTCCCTACCAGTTGTGAACGCACTCCTATATATTGTCCCATTGACCTCCTAAACCAGGGCTAATTCGCTCCCAGAATCAGGTGGTGTGTCAGGTTGGAGTGAATGTGGAATACTGTCATATATATTATGTAAAAAAACTGTTTTCATTGTCAGGGAGAATTACTCTGTTAGGGAATAATTCTCTGTTATCGCAAGCAGAGAGCCACCAGAGACAGCCAGATCCTTCCCCAGAGGTGGCCACTTCTGGGAATTACCCCCTGTCTCCTTTATCTCTCTCTACCATTTTTTTCCCCAAACTGCTCATCAGCTCCCTCAGACATGTGCTGTTACATGTAGTGAGTTAGTTTCCATGTAATAAGATGCGTGTGTGCAAGCTTCACCAGTTCATCACAAAACGGAAACGGAGCAGTCTGTTTCCATTCATACGCATACAGCGCCAGATCTGAGTCATATCATATTTAAACATTTACATCACAACATTCTTTGATCCCACACAAAAAGCAGCCTTCATTCATTCTCCTTTCATGCTCTCTTCTCCCTCTTCTTATATGCTGCTCTTCCTTTCCCACATCCTGTAGTAGTTCATTTTTGTAAATTCTCAGCTGTGATGTGGGCAGTTTTGATTCAGTTTTTTGATTTCTCACTTTACAATTTAAACTCAATGGGTGGAAAATCTCAAACTCAGACAATATTTCTAAGTCCATATGCACACAGTGTTTGTGTGCATATGTTTATAATCAGGTCCCAGTCCTTTCACATTAATGTTGACGCAGTTGCTCTGGAAGTGTATTATGTTGGCTGCGAGAGGTTGGGTGTTTGTTGAAGGTGTTTTTTTCAGGGTCACAGTAGGGTGGGGGTGAAGCTGTGGAATAATTAGCATAATCTGTCCTCGGATGTAGGCCTGATCATTTTGATGTCTCTGCGCTCCTCTCAGTGCTCATGGAGGAGGTTCATCCAGGTGTGGGCTTACCTGTTTCTGACACACTGAGACATTTGATCGGTATCATTTTTCATCCCTGCCTGTCAGCACATTCTTTCCCTAATTCTTTCTTTGTCCTGTCAAAAGAAAAATAAATCTTTTAAATCTGCATTAAATGAACCTTATGTATAAGTTCAATAAGGAAGAATTATGGTCTCACATCTGTCTGCTCCCAGGTGCTCCCAGCTAAATCTAAGCTTTATCACTCATGCTCTTCCATGATGTTAAGCTGTTTGTTTCATCACTGGTCTAGTCTAGTCACCTTCTTCTGGCCTCCTCTGTGCCAATAAGCATTCATGCCTCATAGTTAAAGCTGTGCATCAATCATTCTCATTCACAGCTGACTGACCTACCTCCTCCCCATCCCCACCTCTCATCACTCAAGCTCCATTCAAACCACCTTCATCTCAACAACTGGTGCCTAGGCTCCGTTGTGTCCTGCTCTAATCCCTCTCAAAGCTGAGGTTCCGTTCCACCAATCTATATTCTGTTCATCAATAAATCATGTTCATTCTTTCTAATGATCTCTCCTTATTGAAATGACACATCTTTTCTTTTACTTAATTTGCTTTAACCTCATCTTCATTTTCACTTTTTTCCTCTTGTTTTGCATTATTTTATCTTATATCATATATATAGTATAGAATTATACTGATTCAGATTCTTTTGGAAATGCAAGAACATTTTTCCATGCATTTTATTACTCCAATATTTTGCTATGTTTGTGACATGTGATGTCATTTAGCATTCGGTTTACCTGTGAGAGACCAATAAAACAAGTCACACTCCTAATATGTTAAGGACCTCAAATCACATCTTGAGGAGAGCTATAAAATAGCTACATGGAGTGCTGCACAAGTAGCCGGAAGGAACACTCATAAAGACGATGAAAGAGCAGATCACTCCTCAGATGATGATGACATTGTCTCGGTCCACTGGCTTGAGGATAGATCAGTGCCAGATGACTCGACGTTCATTGTCAAGCGAGATGTTCTGCAGAGTCATAAATCAAGCCTTGGTCAAGTCGATGTGACTACAGATCATGACAAGTTGGCTGATGATACTCCGGCTTGTGCAGACACCATATCCAATGTTGTTCCAGCCAGTCATGCTGACCATAACCAATCTCATGACAATCAGACCGCAAGTTACGGGGAAGCCTCGTGTGAGGAAGACTTACCTGAAACAGAAAGAGACTTACCTGGAAATGACGAACCTGAAAAGGGAAGAGACTTACCTTCTACTGATCGCCCTGGCATGGAGGGTGAACAAATCCTACTTCCCTCAGACATGTTAGGGAGTGATGAGGAAGGAGAGGACTTGATATTTGAAAGAGAAACAGTAAACAAAGAGAGAGATTAACAAACAAACAAAGACATTCGTGTCCGAAGATCTGAAAGAAGTCGTCAGCCACCAAAAAGGCAGTGAAACAAAATCAATATATTTAATAAAACATAAAAGTGAATTATATGGTGACTATAGTTCCTGAATATTTGAAGCCTTGTGGAAAATCGTTAATCTTACTGCAGGTTACAAACAAGTTTTGAACCTTGACATTTGAATATTCTACAACTTGACTGAATTGATGATAGCTGATCCGAACAGTAGTTACTGCAGTGTGACATTACTTTAGTTTAATTTGTGGGAGTTATTCTTAAATTGGTCGTGACATATATTTGACCATTGTTTATAGATCAGGTTTTTATATGGGACGAATCCAAGGACCAGTTCAGTGATTCCAGATCCTAGAGTGTTCCAGTGTTCACTGGATGGCGAGCCAATCCCAGATCCCAGGAGATGATATACATATACACGCACATCCATTTGCACACTGATGGACTGCAGTCCTCTACTGTACAATTAGTGCGGTGGGACTGACAATCGCACACACACACACACACTTCTCATTGGACGGACTATGTTGCGATACACCCGTTTGTCATGGGCCCCACCAGTACCATTTGGACTTAAAAGACTAATTCTTTACTTGTGCACAATTTAATTTTTTTGCTACTTTGGGGGTAATTTTATATACTTCAAATCTTTGTTAAACATGTTGTAACTCTGTGTTGTTTACAAAATTCTCTTAAAAAGGCTTAAATTCACTGAAGTACTTTTAAGCCACACAACTGTGTTTTGTCTGGTGTCTCTGTTATTCATGTACCAGAGCTCCAAGGGTCGTCCTTATTCTTCTGATACTAGCCCAAATTACTCTTCACCTTGGTTATTATCCATTGGTACTGTATATAAACCCACGTAAGTGCTCCATTTGTTTTTCATAAATTCGACATTTGGACTATTTTTAGTTATACTTAATTTGAGCCAGCTTTCTGTTTTGGACTTTGAGCTCCCCATATTAGGTACTGGCAATATTCACTTTTAATCTCAGAGACCAAATCTCTAGATTCTCAATGACAACCAGTGTCTGTTGTAAATTCAGCCCCAGTTACTCATCACTTATGTAACCCACAATGCCATTAATCTGCATCTTCCTGTGGCAATCAGCCCAAACTAACTGTTTACAGAGCTTTTCTCAGAACGATAGACCTGTCATGGTCCTGGGTCGGTGACCCAGCGCTTTGAGTTTATTATTATCATTTTTCTAGTTTATTCTGATTTTGTATTTGTTCTTAGGGTTTGAGTTGTGTCTCTCCTCTGTGTTCTGTTCGTGTCCCCAGTTGGTTGTGTAAAACAGTCTGTGAGTTTCCTGTTTTACTTTGTAGGTTTGTGTCTCGTTATGTCCATTAGTTCCAGCTGTGTCCCAGCCTGTCTGTCATTTCCTAATTACCTGGTGTGTGTATTTATACCGCGTGTCTGCCTGTGCTCCTCATCGCGTCGTCTGTGTTCCTCTGTGAATTTTCCGTGTACTTTACGTTATTCCGTGTTTCTCCGTGTCTCTCTGCTCCTCGCTCCATGTCCTCCCTTTTGTATTAGTTTTCCCAGTTTAGGTTTATGTTTAGTTCTGCCCACATCTTGGTTATTGTTCACTGTTAATAAATCCCTTGCACCTCCGCCATTGTCTGCTTTTGGATCCTCCTTTCTCACCTTCATACGACTGCTGCCCCAGCCGTGACAGGACACTCTTACTAAAGACAGAACAATTTCAGATTCTTTAAATTAAATAAGTTGTCCTTGGAAATCTACCATGCAATCAGAAATTCCAGTTGGTCTCAGTCGTTTTCCACTCTGGATTCTATTCAGCTGTAGCGAGCAAAATTCCCACAGTCATGTAGGCATGATAATGAAGACACAGAGTGGGTCATGACCTTGAACACAGTTTACTATTAGTTGTTTTCAAGTCCTCACACTTATTCTTTCTTCAAGTTACAGCAGTGGCGTCGTTAGGCCTATTTTAGGGGTGCTGAAGCCTCCCTGAAGTATTCTTAAGCCCCCCTAAATAATTTGGTGGGGTTTTTTGGGTTTTTTTTAAACTTATTCGATTTTTTTTTTTTTTTTACAGAACTTGCAGACAAATTCAATATAAAGATGCAGGAATATGAGTTCCCTCTGTTCGGGCTCCTGCAGGTTAATGGGGATGGAGGAGTGATTATTATTGTTTCCACTGATGATAACCATACCTGAATGAGCTCAGCTCGATTTTTCAGAGCTAAAACGAGTGACAGAAATTAACATTATGCTAACAATTTAACTTAGTGCGCTAGCCAGGTTTTTATTTATCAAATTGGGAGCACCTGGTTCATTAATTACATGGGACTCTCTGCTGTTAGCTGGAGCTAAATAATTGTTACTACCAGCCAGTGATGAAGACTTACTTTCTTGAAAAACTTGCATATATCCATGATTTCTTGCTGTTTGCAGCATGTATGCAAGAAATCCAGCTAACAGCAGAGAGTCCCATGTAATTAATGAACCAGGTGCTCCCATTTTGATAAATAAAAACCTGGCTAGCGCACTAAGTTAAATTGTTAGCATAATGTTAATTTCTGTCACTCGTTTTAGCTCTGAAAAATCGAGCTGAGCTCATTCAGGTATGGTTATCATCAGTGGAAACAATAATAATCACTCCTCCATCCCCATTAACCTGCAGGAGTCAGGGCAGAGGAGCACAGAGAGTGAGAGGGGAGAGATCGCTACTGGAGAGGTGAGTCAAAGATTTCACAGGATGGAGTCATTTGTGATGCAGACAGTCTGATTAGAATTTTATGGAACTCAATATGGATATGAAATATAAAACATTTCAGTCATGGTACAACATATAAGACCTGTTTAACTTGAGCTTTTATTTAGGAGAGTCACGGTTAGAAAGTGGAGAGAGCAAAGATATATATATATATAAGTCAAATTAGCATGACTCACAGATTTTTGAGGGTTCTATTTTAATATTACTTCAATTCAAGTAATTTAGTAATATTTTTCAGGGCTTTAAATTGCAACCATTTTAGTCACATGCATGCTCAAAATGTAATGTTTGTAACTTCAAAATATTTGGGAGCAACAAATTACTGTGGCATGTGAGCAGAAGTCATGATATTAGCAATTTACATTACAATTAAGTATGTTTTAATGTATCTTGAAGGGTGAGGCAGAAGGAGAGGCTGAGGGAGAAAAAGGTCAACAGGCAAGTTCAAGGCAGAGAGAGCAAGGAGAGACAGAGGAGCTGCAGCAAATGGATCGAGAGGCAGAGGAAGATCAAGTTATTACAGAGAGAGGAGAGCAAACAGGCCAAGAGAGGGAAAATGATGAAGCAGCTGCAGCAACTCATTCTACTACAGGGTTTGATTTAGGTGACAAAAACACAGGGCCCAGACAGGTAAAGCTGAAGAGCTATCCACATGATACTTTTGGTACACAGAAGCGAGCATTTAACCACAGCTGGTTTGATAAGCACAACTGGTTAGAATATTCAGTCAACCAGAATGCAGCTTTCTGCTTCCCATGTAGAGTGTTTGGCAAAAACATCAAACATGATAGTTTGGTCAGTAGCGGTTGCAAGAACTGGAAGAAAGCTTTAGTCATCTTTGGCAAGCATGAGATGGCACAAACACATAAGGACAGTGTTGTTACATGGAAAGATAAGATAAGATAAGATGGCCTTTATTAGTCCCACAGGTGGGAAATTTGTTTTGTTACAGCAAAAGTGCAAAGTTATGTAGCAGAAATTAGAAAACACTGGAATGCAATAAAATAAAATAAAATAAAATACTATGTACAATAGAATAAAATAGAATAGAATAATATATACAATAGAATAAAATAGAAATACAAATACTATATACAACTGAGTAGGAAAATACAAAAACACAACTTCGTCAGAAGAAGAATTGCACATATAGCAGTTTTATTGCACATGTGTGGGTTTGTGTGTTTGATCAGCTGCAAAAGTCTTTATTGTAGAGTCTGACAGCAGTGGGGAGGAAAGACCTGCGAAATCTCTCCGTCCCACACCGTGGGTGCCGCAGTCTCCCACTGAAGGAGCTGCTCAGTGCCTTCACAGTCTCATGCATGGGGTGGGAGATGTTGTCCATCAGGGATGACAGCTTAGCCACCATTCTCCTGTCACTCACCACCTCCACTGGGTCCAGAGGGCCTCCCAGAACAGAGCTGGCCCAGGGAAGCTACCAGGGAACTAGCAAACAGGGAAACGTTGCACAGATGATAGCAACTGCAAATGTGAGTGAGATAGTCGAAAGAAGAGAGTATCTCAGACGAATTGTTGCAGTCACCTCTATGTTAGGGAGACAGGGACTCCCTTTTCGTGGCCATGATGAAGGTGAAGACAGTCCGAACAGAGGGACTTTTCTTGTGTGCATGGAGCTTTTGAAGGAGTTTGATCCTTTTCTTCAAAAACATAATCCCCCATCAAATGCACAGTATATCTCGCCAACATCCCAGAATGACATGATTGACTGTTGTGCCCAGGAAGTTACTAGTGTCATTGTATCTGAAAGGACAAAGTCTAAAGTCTATGCCATCATGGCAGATGAGGCAAGGGATGAAAAGGCAGAGCAGTTAGCTGTTTGTGTCAGGTACGTGTCAGAGGGGGCAGTGAAGGAGCGTTTCCTTGCACTTGCAGAGATAAAATCATTTGATGCCCAGTCCATTGCAAATGAGATTCAGCAGCAGATCAAAAACAATGGTCTTGCAGAGCTTAAGTGTGTAGCACAAACATATGATGGTGCAGCCGTTATGAGTGGCTCCACTGGAGGTGTACAAGCACATTTTAGAAGGCTCCATCCTGAGGCTATCTATGTGCATTGTTATGCTCATCAACTCAACCTGGTTTTGTGCAATACTTGCAAGGCTGTCCCAGAGGCTGTGGAGCTTTTCAGCTTGTTGGAGTGTGTGTATTCTTTCTTCAGCACCTCCTTAGTCAATCATCATAAGTTCATGGAGACTCAGGCAAAGCTTGGATTGACAAAAACTGAGCTTGTGCAACTTTCAAACACTCGCTGGGCATGTCAGTTGCGATCAATCAGTGCAGTTCTTGAGACATTGCCTGCCATTTTGGAGTGCCTATCTGCAATTGGATCCCCCATAGCTGTTGGTCTCAGAGCAAAGCTCTACAAGTTCTCAGCAGTCTATGCACTACTGATGTTTCAGTCGATTCTGTCTGTAACCGAGGGACTCCACAAATTCCTGCAGAAAGAGACTTTAGACCTGGCAGAAGCTTTTATCTGCAAACAAGCTGTGTGTGACACACTTAAGGGCAAACACTCAGGTGCATTTGCTACAGAGTTGTATGAGAAAACCAAGGCCCTGTGTAACACCCACAGTATCCCTGAACCAGGTGCCAAGACAAGGCACAAACAGAGGAAAATGGAGGATTTTGTCCTGGAGGCAACTGTGGGTTCACGCACTGAATTGAACAACTCAGACACATTGAAAAGAGAGTTACTTTTCCCTTGTGTGGATCGGATGGTTGGCGAGCTCAATCAAAGATTTTGCAGTGTAGATGCAGGGCTGTTAAAAGGCATCCAGGCATGCAGTCCTAAATCTGAGAACTTCTTGAGTGAACCACACTTGAATGAACTTGCAAAGCACTACAGACTTGACCTGAAAAAAGAGGAGGTTCTGGTGGCCAGAAACTTTCTTACCCGGAAAACAGAGGCTGGATGTCCACCCAAAAATATATTGTCTGTGTACAACCTCCTTGATTCAGACATGTTTCCCTCTCTGAAGGCAACCATCCAAGTTGCCCTAACAGTGCCTGTAAGCAGCTGCTCATGTGAAAGGTCCTTTAGTGCACTGTGTCGGCTGCACTCCTGGCTGCGTCAAACAATGGGTCAGAAAAGACTTCACAGTCTTGCAGTCATGTCTATTGAAAAAGACACTCTTCAGCATCTGAGTCACAACAGAGTGATTGACCGATTTGCCACTCTTAAAAACAGAAGGCATTCTTTGATGCTTCCACCCACCAAGTAACTGGTGATTGCAGCCATAAAAATGATCTACTTTTTTATTTTCAGTTTTTTTCTTGTTATTGATGCAGCAAACACATTTCCTCTGTTTTCTTGTTGTACTGTATTATAAAACAAACTGAAATAAAACAATAGATCTATTGGTGGCCTAGGATGTTTAATCTGTCCAAAAAAGTAGGAAAACAATTTTTCAGTCTTTGTTTTCTTTGTGAAATTTTGTGCTCATTCACTACGTTCGTTCATATCGTGTGCATCTCTTGGGGGCTAAGCCCCCCCTGTCCTTAAAACCTAGTGACGCCCCTGAGTTACAGTTACATATCAACAGTACACTGAGGTTTGATTAGTTGAAACACAAATTTTCCATTATTGATTTTCCACATTTTCAGGTTGTACTTTGTTTTTGTAGTTTTCCTTTAGATGTTTTCCTGCCTGTCTGTGTTCTCCATGTCAAATTTGCCTTCCTGTGTTTTGTTACTTTTTGCTTTAATTTGTGAACATGCTAATTTTGTATGCATTACAAGATTACACCCTGGCACCCTGTGTCTGTCCAACCAATCAGAGAGCTCCTTACGTCCCACGGTGTGGCTAATTTGCACTGCAGGCAGGAATTTTAAATGAAGTTGCTAATCCAAATGTTACTCCCTGACCTAATCTGTGAGCGAACAGGAAGGGGAAATGGATTTTGAAATGAGGAGTGGAATCGCCATTTTAAATACATTTTGATAATCAGTTTATTAAATTGGAATTCGAAAAAGGTTTTCGTAATGAGGTTTTCAAAAAACATTTTGAAAATCACTACTCTAAGGGAATTCAAAAATGAATTTACAAATGCAGAATTGATTTTACAATTTATTATTTAAGCACAGAATTCTTTATTTCGATGCACGTGGCTCTTGTGGTCCTCCATAGTTGACATCCCGTGGTTAAAAGAATAAAACAAAATAAAACTGACCAGTCAGATGAGACAAGCACTGCCTGAATGTGATTAGCCAGGAGTGTAGCAAGCCGTCTTTGTCTCTACAACAGCCATCACTGTATAATCACGCTTTCATTTTACTGAATAAAATAGCAATAATAATTTTACTAAACTGCAGCAATTTAAGATTAAATTATACCTGAAGCAAACACAAAAATGAGCTTCAGAACAAAAATAAATAAAAAAAACAATTGGCTCTCCATGTAGAAAACTATCTAAATCTTCTTTTTGACAAGGGTCACTGAGCTGAATATTAAAAACAATAAATGATAGATTTTGTGATATTTTCATAAACTATTTATTTACCACATCAATTAACAGAATGGCAAGGCAAAATATTTTTCCTAACATGGCAACCTTTAAAAAGTGAAAGGAGACAGAAAGACAGGTGAGAAAGAATCAAACTTAATTGACTTTTTCATGGCATTTTACACAGTACTGGTACAGAATCTAGAAAATGTGGGAAATACTGGCATCATATACAGTACTTACTTCTGAAGAAATTATGATGGGACCCTGAAAAATAATTACTATGTACAATAATGGATTTCAAAACTTTGCTAGATCCGCCCCTGCACAGTTACCAGCTGTCAGCTACTTAGAAAAGGATCCTGGTGTTATTTGTCTCTCAGAAACAGTTCATAACTTCCCTTCAACTCATTCATGTCACCTAAAAGGTAACCCTGTTTCTCCATCACCTGTTCAGCTCTGATGATTCAGTAAGGACATCTCCTGGTTTCATCTTCATGTTTCCCTCTCACCATAGATCCAAACCGATATCATGACCAGCAGCTTTACAGCTGTGGCTCCAACAAACATCAGCTGATACTAGAAGGTAATATTAAATAAATTCTAACAACAGCTTATCAAGCTTAAATGTGCTGCTGTTGTTTAACGCGACCTCCGCTGGTTTCTTCTTTCTGGCGCAAAGTCTGTCTGTGAAGGTTCTCAGTCATCCAGGTCATCGTAGTCTAAGGAGCTTGGAAAGAAAAGCGTCTGGACTTCTTTGAGTTGCTTGAAGACGTTTCACCTCTCATCCGAGAAGCTTCTTCAGTTCTAAGGGTCAATGGTGGAGAGTCTCCCCCCAAAGAGGGACAAAGGACCCCCTGATGATCCTCTACCTAATCACATGAGCCAAGGTCTGAAAGTGGGTGTGGGTCCCAATCAGCCAGGGTTTCGGGTGAGCTCATTGTGAAACCTGGCCCCACCCTATCATGTGATTTCCTGAGGTCAGATGGCCCAGGATGTGAGTGGGCGTTAAGGCGTCTGGGAAGGGATCTCAAAACTGGATTATAGATGGCAGACAGTTGGTGTCGTAAACCACCGCCTCTGTTCAAAGGCGGTGGTTTACGAGGAGTGTTTTCTTCTTCATGGGCAACTACCTAACTCAAGACTTACATTAAACTAAATAAATTCTTGTCAGTTGTTCTGGAATTAAAAACTCAAAGTACTATAAAAAAAGGTAGATACACCTATGTTATCAATTTCTGAAGTTATTCCTTTACAAGATTTTCAGAAAACTTGACCTCTGACCTTGAGATTCAAACCCATTCAAGTGTTTTAGTAGATGCACCTGTGGTATCATTTTTTAAATCAGAGATGAGTTCCTTCTTTGGCTATTGCATTCACAAGATAATCAGAAAAGCTGACCTCTGACCTGGACCTTGAGGTTGAGGTTACTGAGATTTGAACTCCTCCAAGATTTTTAGTAGATACACGTTTGGCAGACCTGGGCATTTTACAGCCTGCTGGCCACATCCAGTCCCTTCACCCTTCAGTCTGGTCCACCACACGCGGACCAGACTAAAGACTAGTTCATGCCATGCATGAACCATGCCATGCTCTGCTTCTTTTGTTTTCGAAAGTGTGACTTATCTATGGACACGTGCAGGTCAATGCTTTTCGTCTGTCATGTCAGACATGCCAGCTCATGTGAAAAAAAGAAAAGGTTGATACCAAATGCCGCATTTCTAACAAGGCATGGACTGCAATATATTTATTTAGAGAAGCCAAAGAAACAGCTGTGAGCTTAGTTTGTGCATAGGTCGCTGTCTTCAAAGACTATATAGGCCCCTCACAACACCACGGGCCCACTCTTCAGGAGTTTGTAGAGTGGTGTGACAGCTCCAAACTTGAACTGAACATGAGCAAAACCAAAGAGATGGTGGTGACTTTCTCCAGTAGGCAGAGGGATCTGGCTGCTTCAGTCACCACCACCATCCATGGGAAGCCAGTGGAGGTAGTTGAGGAGTACAAATACCTGGGAACCATCTTTGACAACCTGCTGAAATTCTCTGCCAACATAGAGGAGATTCGCAGGAGGTGCCACCAACGCCTATACCTTCTTAGGAAAATCAACTCCTTTGGAGTCAGCACACCCATCATGATAACTTTTTACTATGCCTTCCTGAAAAGCATCATGACCTTCTCCATTATCTGCTGGTTCCACTCCCTCAGCCTTCAGAACAGGAGCAGACTGCAGCACACTGCATCAGTGTGCTCTAAAATCATTGGCCTGCCTGTCAGAACTCTGGCACAGGTTTTCAGTCTACAGGCCCTTAGAAAGGCAGCCCAAATCATTAATATCCCCTCTCACATTTCAATGGCTCCCCTCTGGCTGACGCTTCCGCTGCATTTCCTGCAGGACTGAGAGAAGGAAATCCACCCTTTCCCCAAAGCCTTTTTAACTCCAGCCAATAAGACCATCTCACACATCCATAAACATAAACTACATTCTTTTTATACTGACGACACTTTACTCACTTGCAGTTATTTTTTCACCTTTCAGTCAATTTAATTTTAAAACTGTGTAATTTTAAAACTGTGTATATACTGTATATTCTGTGTATTTATTATCTCACTCTTATTGCCTGTTTATGCCCTGTCCTTATCTTCAACGTCATGCTGCTCTGTTGTATCTTAATTGCCCCTTGGGGATAAATAAAGTCTTTCTGATTCTGATATAATTTAAATCACTCCATGACCAGACTTGCAGAAAAATACAAGAACTTGTCTTTTGAATAGCCGCTCAAGGAGTCGGATGCTTTGCAAGCTAAACTGGAAAACCAACAAGAATTTTTTTTACAAAACTACACACATCCAGGTTTGCAGCTGGCAAGTTATGTCATATCCCACAAAATCTTAAAAGAGGAATTGAACCATCTTCTGATGGAAAGTTTATTAAAGAGTGCTAGGTAGATTCTGAATGCTAATATGTCCAGATAAATCAGTGGACTTGTTGAAGTGGACTTGTCAGACTCTCACTGAATGAGGAAAAATAAACTTAAAGACATCTTTATCACTTCTTTTATTAAGTTGATTAAATACTTACATTTTCAAAACAACTATTCAGTATTTCTTAAGTTGTGTGTTAAAACTAAAAAGAAATACTGATATAATTATTGTTTTCCCATTCATATCTTGTATTTTCGACTATATCCTTAGTCTTTTGATTACCAATAGCATAGTTACAATTACATGAATATATTAGTGCTGTCAAAATTAGCGCTTTAACACAAATTAATCCGCCATCACGGTGAATGCGATTAAAATTTTTAACGCATTTAACGCATCTGGAGTGCAGAATGACTCAAAATCCCTGAAATGTCTCTGTCAACGCATTTCAGGCAGTTTGTCCAAGTAGAGTTACCTTCGCACATGGAAATGGGCAGTTGATCTGAAAGTGACGGGCAGTTGAACCAATCAACTCAATATGGAAGATGATAAATGCACATTGGCCCTCTCGATCGGAAATTTGAGTATTAAATAAATAATAAGACCGAACAATCAACTGACATAAAGTATTGCACGTTGTGCAAGAAAGAATTTTCTTTTCACCGAAGCCCTTCCAGCTTAAAATATCACATTGACGTGAAGCATACGTTGGTCAGGGATGCTGCTAGCAATTTGGCTAACGCGTCACCCAGCTTGCGACAAACCACTCACGGAGCATCGGGGACTCAGTAAGTCTACCTCGGACATATCGACTGACACAATTGCCAAGTGGATTGCAACAAACTACTTAATTTCGTTGAGAACACGCGCTTTACATAGCTTTGGTTCCTCGTTTCAAGGACTTGAAGTGCCTCCCCAAGAGTGACAGAGAGAAAGTGGATAAATGTTTACAGAGTTTTTCGTTAACATGAATGTTCAAGATATTCAATAAACATGTTAAGGGCGTATATTTTTCTTTTTTTCTCGAGTCCGTTCGCTCATGCAAAATGAAATGCGATTAATATAGAATAAAAATAATTGATATTTAATCGTGATTAATCAAATTTAATCCACAGTAACCCTGTGATGAATCGGATTAAATGTTTTAATTGTTTGACAGCACTTATATATATTATATATTTGTGTATACTTACCTATTAGTAAATATGTTTTTTTTAAGTTGTATTTCACAGGAGAGAACCTGTGCTAAAAGATTGAAGGAAACTGTTCAAATTCTCTTTGAATTTATGCATACATTCTTTGTGTTTATTCTCCATTTACTTCATTGTATTACAAGCTTAAATATAAAGTTGAAAAAATGTAATTACAGCCAAGCTATTGATCAAGTAATTGCGATTAATTACCTAAAATTGTGAGATTAACTAGTTAATTTTTTTAGTCTATTGACAGCACTGAAATATATGATTTACTGCACTTTCAAGTTCTCGCTTCGTTCTTGAGTTATCACATTCACAAACTTGAGTATCCACATCACCGGTAGGGAAGCAGGGAACAACAATACCCCATCAACTTTTTACGGCTGAAAGCCTGGTCTATAACCCTCTTTTAAATCATTACTGGGTTTTTATTTATTTTTTTGTCAAAGTGCAAATAATCACTGTTTGACAAATTTTCAACGGACTGATTACAATTAGTAAACTGCATTTCCTTTCTGCCATTCCCCCAGTTGCATAATAAAATTCCCACTGGGAAAGATTTTATTTCTCACAGCTGTTTAAGTCATTTCCTATTGCTGGTCAGCAAGATACTGTGCCTCCCACACATTGGGTGGCACATTAAACAAGGATAGCTGGAAGTTTACAGTACACAACTTTTTTGTGATAAATGAGGGATCTGGGATCGTTTTAACAAGAATTTGTCCTAAACATAGGAGGAAAGTGTGTATGTAAAAATGCATGTGTTTGGCCATTTGATGTTATAAAGTCCCAAAAAGTGTAATGTTCTCTTCTTTTTCCCTTCCAGCTACTCATTTGCTGCCTATTCTGGAGCCTGGTTGTGCGAGAGGTTTCTTCCTGCCAAGAACTAATTCACTAAGCATCTTGTGATCAGCAGTATAATGACATTCTGAGTCAGCTATAGCAGACTCAGGAGCAGTGGGGCGAAAAGTAAGGTAGTGGGAACCTCAGGAAAGAACACATAAGCAATGAGCTCATTTACTAATGTCATTTACAAATAGGAAGGTTGGTGGTGCTATCCCTGGCTGTTCCAGTCTGTATGTCAAATATCCTTGGGCAAGATACTAACCCCGTGTTGGATGGATCGGTGGGTGTGAGTGTCAGATAGAAAGTACTTACACAGAAAAATACAATAGATCAAAGTGCTTGTGTGAATAGGAAAATGTAGCAAGTTGTTTTGAGAGCTCTTCCTGAACAATCAAAGTCCATTAAGAAAAGTCCTATACAAGCACCATTCCTCTTTCCATAGAACCAAAAAGTATTTCCTTTGAATCTTTAGCTGTCGCCGCCTCTCCAGTTATCACTTGGTGTTCGGTCTCTCTGCAGTAGAGTATCAATTCCTGTTCCAACACACAGTGGTGTTTTTGTGTAGCTTATCTGCATAGCAAATTAATTAAAAATTTTTAGATATCTTCTTATTTCATTATAATCTTCACAATAATTTTCACATGCTTCATCCAAAGCACACTCTGTGTATTCACTCGCTAATTTATAACCAAAGTATTCACTCACTGTGTCTTTATTGTTTCGTTAGCTTAGCTTAGTTCGTAGCCGACGCGCTAGCAGCATGGCCTCTTCATCTGTCCCTCCTGCACTTTCCTGCTCATTGTGTCAGATATTTAGTTACTCTTCGGCCTCCTTTAGCAGTAATGATGCTTGTAATAAATGTAGTCTATTTGCAGCTCTGGAGGCCAGGATCACTGAATTGGACACTCAGTCTGTCAAGACCAAGACAGACTTTTAATTCATTTGAAAGTCTGATGCTTAGCCTTGTACATCCCAGCTGGAAAACTCAAAAACCAGTCTTATTTGTAATCTGTCGTCCACCTGGGCGTTACACAGAGTTTCTGTCTGATTTTTCAGACTTTTTATCTGATTTAGTGCTCAGCTCAGATAAATAGTGACACGGTTTTGTAGACGGACTCAGGCGCAGACCAGGAGACCTTTGCAAAAGCTGACAGTGCGTTTATTTACAGTGATTTCACCAGGTGATAATATATATATATAAGTGTTCGGGAGAGGGGTCCGGGGCTCCAGGGTCCGAGGGGAAGGGTCCAAAAACACACTCCACTCTCTCAACAACAATCCCACTCCTTTTCCTCCAACTTTCCTCTTGCTCACTCGCTCCCTCAAAGATACAGGGACAGGTCCAGGGAGAATCTACACACACACAGACAAATCCGATTAGTTCAAGATCGCAAGAAGACTTACAGACTCAGACTGATCACAGAAGAACTAACGCTGGTGGCTCAACGTTCCAGCGACGAGTAGCGTAAGTCTGCCATCTTAAGAAGCCCTTCTGATTGTAGCAATCAGCGACAGGTGTGATGATGAGCACAGGTGCGTGGGCCAGGGGCGTCAGCCCGCAGTGAGCACCGCCACGGCAGGGGGAAGAGGGAGAGAGAGAGAACAAAAACAAAAACATGTTGCCTAACATGGAGCCAGCCGGTGAGGCACGGGGACCGTGACAAAGAGTTATTTTGGGTGATTTTAACATCCATGTAGATGCTAAAAATGACAGCCTCAACACTGCATTTAATCTGTTATTAGACTCGATTGGCTTCTCTCAAAATGTAAACGATCCCACCCATCACTTTAATCACACTCTAGATCTTGTTTTAACATTTGGCATAGAGACTGAATGTTTAACAGTGTTTCCTGAAAACCCTCTCTTGTCTGATCATTTCCTGATCACATTTAAATTTACGATAATTGATTACACAGCAGTGGGGAGTAGATTTCATCACAGTATGTCTTTCTGAAAGTGCTGTAACTAAGTTTAAGAACATAATCCACCCAATGTTAGCATCTTCAAAGCCCTGTACCAACACAGAGCAGAGCAGCTACCTGAATGCTGCTCCAACAGAGGTCGATTATCTTGTTAATACTTTTGCCTCCTACCTGCGTATGACACTGGATACTGTAGTTTCTGTGAAAAATAAGAAAAACCCTAGGTTTCTCTTCAACACTCTAGCCAAAAAAACCCAAAAAAAAACCAAAACAAAAAAAAAAATCAGAGCACTGTTGAGCCAACCATTCCTTTAACATTAATTAGTAATGACTTCATGAATTTCTTCACAAATAATATTTTAACCATTAGAGAAAAAATTACTCATAATCATCTCACAGAAGTAACATTATCTATAGCTACTTTCATTACCATTGATATTCATTTCAGTCTTTTCCTCCAATGGATCTTTCTGAGTTAATTTCAGTAATTACTTCAAACCATCAACATGTCTTTTATTGTCCATTACTACAAGACTGCTCAAAGAAGTCCTACCATCAACCTATCTCTAATAATTGGCTATGTACCACTGGCCTTCACACTGGCAGTAGTTAAACCGTTACTTAAAAAGCCATCTGCTGCTGCTGATGAGGCAGAACCAGGTAGCTCCAAACAGAAGGACCAGTGAAAACAAATCGAGGACCTTATTCCTAAACGAGGGACTGCCTCTGTAGGATGGACATGGTTTGGTTATGAAACGTCTGACACAGACAAGAAAACTGTACTATGCAAATTATGCCGCAAACCGGTCCCCACCACAGACTCAAACACAACAAACCTCTTCAACCACCTACGCAAGAATCATATGAAAAAGTATAGAGAGATTATGGATGAGAAGCAAAAAAGAGCCGTCAGGTGCTCAAAATAAACTTTAGACTCAAACTTTAGAACAGGCTTTTCCCCACAGCAAGCCATGTAATAAATACTCACAAATAAACATAGCGGCCATTGCAACTCATATCTAAAAATGTATAGTTTCATGCATCAGTCAAAACACTTGACTCCAGGTACACGACACTCAGCTGAAAACACTCAACACAAGTTGAGTTGCCTGAGATTCACAGAATTTACAGAAAATGCACTATTTTGTGATATATATGACTATAAGAATGAGAAATGTCTTATATTGGGATATGAGATTTTGGTCATATCGCACAGCCCTATTTTGTAATCACACAATCGAGTGAATAATTGTTTAGAAGCATTTGAAGATTCTCAAAATGCAGTCAGTAAAGTGGCAAGGTACTGCAAAACAACATCAGTCTCACCTAAAGAAATCACTTGGATATTTAGTGTTTTCTTGTAAATAATTACACAAGTACTGGCAGAACCATGAGTCACACAGCTGCCATGAGAACTCTGCAATCTCAGCAAAAATAAATAATCTCCTTTTGGGCATTAAAACTGTGAAAGACTGTGAACAATCATGAAGTATATTAACTACAAGACCAAAAACCTAAAAGACTGTGACTTGCAAAGTACAGTTTAACACACAAAAAAAATTCAGAATGCCACTCATTATCTTCAGCTTGTGTTTTTTCATGCTTTTACATCAACCAGAAAATCTGATAACCCTTTATTTCGCATGACAGCATCATAAGCAAAACAACTACAGACATTGTTTTAGACATTGCATTAAATAAAAGGACCTCAGTCTCTACTCATATATGTTTGTATGAATAAAAGCCTTAAGTATATGAAAGAACTAGGCTTTTGTACCACAGAATTTAATAGTATTGGCATGCTAATGAAGTTTAACTTTCCTGTAACAGGTTAGTCAAGTATCATAAACCACAACTGCCATTTGCTTTGACATATTGTCACGGCCGGGATGGCCAGTGTGTTTGCGGCGCAAAATCAAAAGCAGACACGGGAGAGAGAAAACTAGGGCATAACAAAAAGTGAGACGTTTATTTGGCTGATAAGGATAAACAAAAACATGCACGAGAGACAAGACAGGCTACATGTGAAGTTCTCCCTGGTTATTCATTTATCTCCCAGTCCTTTCTCTTGCTCCATCTGCTCCCCTTGTTCGGTTAGTCCATGTCTTAGTGTGTGTCTTATGTTTCTTGTTTTACTTTGACAGTTTCACATCCTTCCTCCCTTGTCGTAATGTTTGATGTCTCCCAGCTGTGTTCTGTGTTTCTGCTTTCCTCGTTAACCCTCTGTGTATTTAAGCTCTTTGTCTTCCTGTGCTCGTTGTCATGTCGTCCTATGTTGCTGTGTGTTTCCTCCGTGCTACTTGTTTCCTAGTTGGCTTCTAGTTCCTCTTTCCTTGTCTCCCAGTTCTGAATTCCTTGTTTTTAGTTTTCAGTTTGGGGCTTTTTTTTTTACCCTTCAGTAAAAGACATTGTCATCTTAAATGAAAGAACCTGTGAATACTAAGGAATAGTTTTTTGAAGAGTCAGCCCATCATGGTTTGTTTATCCAATGCGGGTGCAGAGGAGGTACAAATTAGAGAATTGAGAAAAGCCCTTGGTTTTCTAAGGGGTCCCTTCTGCTGGCCACAATTTTAATTTTCTGCCTGACCTTTGATTTTCTTTGAAATTTTAGTTTGAGGTTACTTGGAAGTTTATTCTCCCATTTTTGTCATTTGTTACATTGATGGCATTTGTTAAATAAAGCTTTTAACTTTGTTATTCTCCTGAGCATTTTCTTTTCCTGTTCTTTGAATTTTTTTTGCTGTTGCTGTTGAAATAGCCATTTATTTTCTTAACTGTTTATTCAGTTGAAATGGTGCAGGATACTAGGTTCAGGTCATCAGTATATCACAGCGACAAGACACAGAGACAGGCAACCTTTTACACTTGCAACCATGCTGTTATATCTGTTGTGTAGTTCATGAGAACATACTGAGAAGGTTGACCGTACATTTAAAGCTGTAACACCTGTTAAGATGTAAAGCTGTAACACCCTCCCATCAAATTTGACCGATGTAAAAGTTTTATGTCTGAAAAATGTTGCGCATTTGACCAGACTGGCCCAAGATTCCATGATTTTGTCTACAAAGAGGATTTCAACACACAAAATACATTTTAACACAATTGTGTGTGTTTTATTCAACATTCGTACACCCTTGATGTTACTGTTGGTGAGGAGGAGAGAAACCAAGTTAAAAAAGTAAAACAAAAAATATTCCTGGTCAAAAGTGACCGAAGACACAAGAGGTGTTACTTCATTTCATTGTATAAACATTTTAAGTGTATTTTAAGTTGTTTCAATTTTTTGTCACAGAAAATAAAAGCTGACGGAATAATAGAATTTGATTAAAACACAAAACAAAAACATATTCACTTTACAATTATTATTTACACTACTTGTTGTTTTAGTATAGCAAATGCACACATAGCAAGTTTAGCAAAGGGAGCACATTAGAATTAGGAAGCTTTGACCTTATTCACAAGGAGTAACCACATCAGACAGCACCACAGATTTGATTTATCAGAATTTTTTTTAACACCAAATGCCTTTCCTGACAAACCACTTCTGCTGCCAGGAACCTTTCAAACCTTTTTAAGTTAACATGCTGGCACTACAGTTAGACTCCTTGGGAGGCAGCAACTTGATGTGATTTATTGCGTCTCTTTTCAGATCTCAGGCCAGATCAAGGGAATTTCCTTTTAAACTTACTGGCTGTAGAAAGGACAGGACATAGACAGACAGCTGTAGTGAGAATTGTTTTGTTTTTCCTTAGTGTTTGGCTGAGTTTGCAGATGGTGACTTTCCAACTGTCCACCCACGCTCTCTCCAGATCCCAGCATCACTGAAATGCCGCAGACCGTACCTCCATCACAGGGTTTTCCCAGAACCAGAGGGGAAAAAATGGTAACTACCACAATAAGTACAACTGGGACTAAAAACCCTGGGTGGGGATTTCTTTATTTTTTATTTTTACTTGCAGATCATTACAAAAGCAGAACCAGATTGATGTTAAAGCAACGGGAATGTGGATTTTGTTAGTGATGCTGTGGATGATGTTGCAGTAGAGTCTATAAGAAGAGAGATTGTAATCATTTTTACACATTCATTTCATCTTTATTGTGTGCTAGTTTGTGAAAACTATAGTTGGCAAAACTAAACTCATCAAAGTGGATGCATCAAAATACAAAAAACAATCAGAGATCACTGCTATGCTATGTTATTACACCTCAGGGGTAATCAAAGATTAACATGATCAAAGTCATTAGGGCACAGCAGCATTTACTGGACATTAGAATTGTTGGAGGTTATTAAATCTCAGGACCAGAGGTCACCACCATGCTTGGACACTAATCCTTACCAACCAGCAGTATCAAGTTCAATGCACTTTAGCAGCAGGAGGTCACCACTGTGATGGACATTGAGCCTCTTGTGCAGTTGGTGTTGTCTAATCCAAGGAAAGACAGGAACAGGAAATGCGAAGCTGGGGAAAGAAATACATTTTTAGTGCGCAAAGAAGAGAGAAGCTGAATCAGTGGAAAATGGTAAGGTATGCGGGGGAAGTGGTGAGGTTTCATTTCCTACCGCTGGTGGAGGATGTGGTCCTCCAAGACAGATTCTTTTTTCTTTTTCGCTAGCTCTTCCAACCTCTGTTTTGTATTGATAATTGCATTAATCAGGTTGGTTCTGCCAAGTTCATGAGAACATTGGATTGTGATTATTGGTCATACTGTCTAAGAGGGCACACAAAATTAATTATTAATTAATACTATTAATACAGCATTGGGGTAAAGACATTCTTAATCTTTCTTTAAGCTGTGTTATGGTTTTTATGCCCATCAGTTTGAAAAAGTAAGCTTGGCTCCAAGTGACATAAGTTTTGCATCAGATGGTCAGCACAGCTATTCTACAATCCACCAGGTTTCCTGTCCGATTATTTTAGTTCCCTTTCATCTCCAGTCTGCCCTAGTTTCATCTCTGGTTCTTGCCCCCATCATCTCCTGTGGAAATCAGTCTTGTCTCCATATTTGTTTACCTTCTGTCTCCCCAGTTGTGTTCTCGTGTCGGTGTGGTCCCTCTGTGCCCTGTCTCGATAGTTTGTCTTATTTCCCCAGTAAGTCATGTGTCCATGTTTATTTTCCCTTTTGTCTGTGTCAAGTTTGTGTGTCTCAATCTCTGTCTCAGTGTTAGTTTCCTGTTTTATTGTGATACCCCCTTGTCTCAGGTGCATTATGTTTAGTTTTGCTTCCTGTGTCTTGTCAGTTAGATTCTGTTTAGCTGTGTTCCCTAGGTGTGTCCTTGCTTCCCTGATTCCCTGCTGTGTATATATTGTCTGGGTATCCCTCCGTTCTTTGTTACATCAACATATTTCATTCCCCCGAGGTTATGTGCTCTGCGTTCATGGTGCCTCGACTTGTTTTTAGTCCTAGGTCCTGATCGTGGCCATGCTCCTTCATAGTTTTGTATTTTGTTCCTAAGTTGATGAATTTCAGCAATAAAGCTGTGTTGGAGGTCATGTCAGCCTCCACGTGGGACTATCTTTCTGCTTCCACACAACCACCCCGTGACAATTTAATTCTTTGGAGCCTCGCAGGAATAACAGTAAACCAGAGGGTGAACATGAAAACTTCACACAGGTAGGCCCCAGCCTGGATCTAAGCCTAGGACCTTCTTGCCACAAACCAATAAACACACTCAAACAGTAAAAGGCAGAAAGTTCAGACATTGTCATCTTAAATGAAAGAACCTGTGAATACTAAGGAATAGTTTTTTGAAGAGTCATCCCATCATGGTTTGTTTATCCAATGCGGGTGCAGAGGAGGTACAAATTAGAGAATTGAGAAAAGCCCTTGGTTTTCTAAGGGGTCCCTTCTGCTGGCCACAATTTTAATTTTCTGCCTGACCTTTGATTTTCTTTGAAATTTTAGTTTGAGGTTACTTGGAAGTTTATTCTCCCATTTTTGTCATTTGTTACATTGATGGCATTTGTTAAATAAAGCTTTTAACTTTGTTATTCTCCTGAGCATTTTCTTTTCCTGTTCTTTGAATTTTTTTTGCTGTTGCTGTTGAAATAGCCATTTATTTTCTTAACTGTTTATTCAGTTGAAATGGTGCAGGATACTAGGTTCAGGTCATCAGTATATCACAGCGACAAGACACAGAGACAGGCAACCTTTTACACTTGCAACCATGCTGTTATATCTGTTGTGTAGTTCATGAGAACATACTGAGAAGGTTGACCGTACATTTAAAGCTGTAACACCTGTTAAGATGTAAAGCTGTAACACCCTCCCATCAAATTTGACCGATGTAAAAGTTTTATGTCTGAAAAATGTTGCGCATTTGACCAGACTGGCCCAAGATTCCATGATTTTGTCTACAAAGAGGATTTCAACACACAAAATACATTTTAACACAGTTGTGTGTGTTTTATTCAACATTCGTACACCCTTGATGTTACTGTTGGTGAGGAGGAGAGAAACCAAGTTAAAAAAGTAAAACAAAAAATATTCCTGGTCAAAAGTGACCGAAGACACAAGAGGTGTTATTTCATTTCACTGTATAAACATTTTAAGTGTAAACAGCCAGTTTCACTGATCTGTAGTGTTTTATTGCCTAAATATAGAACAGTGTATCAATTATTTAATCACCAATGTGACTATTGTTGTTTGATTGATTAATTGATAATACTTTATGTATCCTGAAGGAAATTGTTTTAAAGGCAGCCAGTCGATCTGGCACCATGATAAATACCCCTTCCGACCATACATAGAGTACACAAACATAACATTGGGAAGACAGGTCAGAGAGGTACGAAAAACAATGGCAATACACAATACATGAGGAAAGAGGAGGAGAAAAAAAGAAATCCTCCCAGACTGAGCTCCTAGGGGAGAGCAGTTTGAGAACAGAAAAAAAAACACTTCAGCACAGAAAGCACGTAAATCTTCACATCTCACAGTGTAAAAGCACATGACTTACAACAGGGCGGGGGTGGAGAGTCAGGAGTTAACCCATGTAGACAGCAGCCCGGTCCTGCTGCCAGGCCTCCTAACCCTCTCCCAACGCCTCCAAATGCTTACGTGCACCCTAAGTGGACAGATCCGCCTGCCAACTTAGGGTGCACGTAAGCATTTGGAGGCGTTGGGAGAGGGTGAGTGTACGTCTGTGTCAGTGTACATGAGAGATTTGCGTGTGTGTGTATCAAGTGTTCAACTTGAGAGAGAGTGTCATTTCACCCGGTTAAGCAACAGTCAACAGTCCTCCAGCTGATGCAGGTGACCTTGAAGGATAGGAGCAGATAGTTAAGACAGTCTGTTATCAATGACAATTGTTGTTCTGGCCAGTCTTGGCCTTGGGTAGCCACATGAAGGACATGGTTATTGGGTTGAATTCTCTCACAGCTGCTCTATTCCCATGTTGTTGCAGTATATTAATGACTAACCTCTTATAGTGGATGGATTATCTCAGTTGTTATCCTGACTGAAGTTTGGTCCATACAGCATCCTGCCATGCGATTGCATTTGTCCCTAACCATCGGGAACCCTTGTTAACTTTTATCGAGTGGAAAAAAGTTTGCATTCATCCTCCAGCTTCACTGTACTAATGTTATGCTAACAACCTGTGTCACTAGTGATCACATAGCACATCATTATATACCAGCTAGTTCAACTTCAGCAACCCTAAAAAGTCACTGCTGTTTAGTTTTCTGTCTTCATTTATGTTGGAAGTGATAGCAGAGCTGTACGTTTTAATTTTTTCAGAAATCTCTCAGTCAGAACATGCTATATCATGTTTAGGTGGAAACTAGCGAGCTAACTTCCTGCTAACTTCTAACTCCGTTAAATTTAATAAATTCTGTTTACATCGATGCCTGGATGTTAAACTTAATTGTTACACCTGGTAAAGCAGCAACGCCGATCATTTTATTAAAGATAAAATAATTTAGATAGTTTTTAACTCTCAGTTATGCTGCAGTGTCCATTTGATTTTGGGACCTGAAGAGGACAGAGTTTTGGACCCAGATTACTCTGCGAGGCTCCTGACTACAGTAGCCGTAATTTGCTCCAACAATCCATCAAGCGGTGCGGCTTCGTGGCTTACCAAAGTCGTACTAAAACATTTTTGACAGATTTTTGAGCGCCGTGTACCACATAAAATCGGTTCGACATCAGTAAGCACAACCAGAATTCATACATAATTATAAGGTGCACTGTCGATTTTTGGGAAAATTGAAGGATTTTAAGTGCACTTTATAAGGTATACAGCAGAAAAGATTATATCGCGATATATATCATTACCAGGCATGCTTAAAATTATACCGTGATATGGATTTTAGGCCATATCGCCGAGCTAAGTCTGAGTACTCATACTCATAATTCTTTAGGTTTTAGACAACAAGACTGAGAGACTCCCTGAGTGTTAAAGTTAGAAGAGACTAGACTAAACAAAGACATAGAAGCCAAGCAGGAAAGATAAGGGAGAGAGGGGGGAAAAAAAATGTGTCCACCTCTGCCAAGAACCAAGAGTGAATCAATCAATTAATCAATAAATTATTTAATTTATTGATTGAATCACCAATGTGACTATTGTTGTTTCAGCCCTATTGACAATAATAATTGACTTCAAATTACCATATTCACGCATGTAAACTTTGTTGTACTCCTAATGAAGGGAGGGAGTATGTAATTGGTTCTGTTTGTTTGTCGGTCTGTTTGTCTAGCATCCACAGTTTTCATCATTTTCAAATTTTGTGTGGTGATTGATATCAATATATAGCAACTCAAGCTGATTTAATTTAGGTATGAAATCGGATGAAGGTCAAGGCAACAACAAATCTTAAAATCGTTAACACTTTATATAACCCACGATGATCCATCAAAACACAACAATTTTTATATATCATCCTTAAAATACACAATAATATTCCAGGCTTTTCGTGGACATGAGTAAGTATGTTGCCTAAACATATGACATTGACCTTCATTGACCCAAGGTCAAAGTTGACCTCGAAAAAAAATGTCAAGAAACCATATGAAGTATTATATAAAACACTTTTCATTTTTTCATTTTGACACCCTACAACGTCAAAGCGGTGCCATAAATTTTCGCAAAATCACAAAGTGCAAGAATATATCTTAAAATCTCACGTTTTTTATAGTCTTTAGATGCCAATGTTGTCAACCAATTCTGCTACAATCATATACACTCTTAGAAATTTCTGTAAATTGATGGCAGAATTTTAGCAGTAGCATACTGTTTTTCCAAATTATGGTAGAATAATGTTAAATCTAATGTTATTCTGTTGAATGATGACTGCTGAAAAACTACGGCAAAAGTTTCTTTTAGGGTACACTTTTTTTGGCATTTGCAATTTCAGCAATCAGCGTTCATCCTCTGAATTTAAAGCATGTAAAGGGTAACTAGATTCACACGTGAAAATGTAAATTGTGGTTTTGCATAGTATAAAGTCAATTTAGACCAGACTGTTATATATCATTTGTCATACAGTTCACTTATGACACATGACTTAGTAAATGAAATGTGTCTTGGGCCATAGTCAGGTTAGGATTTTATGGTGGAAAGTTAAATATTGATTTTTACTGATTGGACACTTAAGCATTGCCTAATACAAATGCCATGTAGGACCACATTTTTGTCTTTCATCTGTGAATAGTTGTAAACTCAATCTAGCGTTAGCATCTGAACTATTTTAACTATTTTAGAATATTTTTCTAAATATTTCTGCTTGCACGTAGATAAAATCTTCAACACTGTCAACCAGTGATGGGAATAATGGTGTTACAAGTAACGGCATTGCTAACGGTGTTACTTTTTTCAGTAACGAGCAGGGGCGATTCTAGGATCAGAGCTTTGGGGGTGCTGAGCACCCAGAGACCTGCCCAGCCAAGCAAGATAAACTTTACTCGTCACGATGAGACTTCTTCCCTGTCTCTGTCAGTCCCTGCATCCTTAAATGTCTCCAGTTGTCCCAAGTTCTCTCTGACTGTCTTTTGGGTGCATTTAAACTCCTGTTCCTCCCTGTCCTTATCGTCTGTTGTCTTCATCTCCGTTATCAGTCATCATAATTTTACCATCTCTGTGCAAGTCTGCAAATTTCTTTCTTAAATCATAAGATTCTTAAATTCATCAAGTCTCTCTGTGCCTGGGTCCTCGTCACAAAACATGACAACACTGTTTTGTACATTTTAACATAATTTAATCCCCACATTTGTGAAAGAAAAGCAAAACACCTTTTTGAAAGGTTTGTAACAAAACCAAATCTGATAAAGAATATTTAAATGCTGCCAAAGAAGAATGGATTGGAATAAAAAAAAATACATATCCTAACCTTAATTACTGGGGGAGAAAAATGAATGATGCTCACAGTGAGTAAAAAGTAAACTGAGTGCATTTTTTGCACAGAGATTCACTTTTATTGTGTATGTATAATATAATACAGATACATAAAAAATACACTCCAAAAATAGAAGAGTCCTTCAAATGTACAAATGTATAAAATATTAATTAAAAAAATTATAAATATGAGTCAACTTTGCCTATGGTACAATGTATACTATGTATAAAAGATCTTTACTGCAGCTACTACTATGGCTCTATGGCAGATTTTTTATTTTATTTTGACCTATGTCGCCTCACCTTGAGGTTGGCAAATCACTTTTGGTGGTCAACTTTTGTCAAGCAAGTTAACAGTTTCAGTTTTGCCTGTCACTATTCCCTGTTCAATTCAATTCAATTCAATTTTATTTATATAGCGCCAAATCACAACAGCAGTTGCCTCAAGGCACTTTATATTGTACAGTATACCCTATAATAATAGATACAGAGAAAAACCCAACAATCATATGACCCCCTATGAGCAAGCACTTTGGTGACAGTGGGAAGGAAAAACTCCCTTTTAACAGGAAGAAACCTCCAGCAGAACCAGGCTCAGGGAGGGGCGGGGCCATCTGCTGCGAATGGTTGGGGTGAGAGAAGGAAAACAGGATGAAAGACATGCTGTGGAAGAGAGACAGAGATTAATAACAGATATGATTCGATGCAGAGAGGTCTATTAACTAGGGATGGGTATTGATAAGATTTTAACGATTCCGATTCCATTTTCGATTCTGTTTAACGATTCGATTCTTTATCGATTCTCTTATCGATTCTTGTTTTTAAAAAGGAGAACACTAAGGTCGATTAGCTTAGAACTGTTTTATATCTTCTCTTTCAACAAGATAGAAATTTAGGAGTAACATGGCCTTACAAACCCAACAGTGAGATCTTAAGAGATCCACAGCCTATGGCTCTTCAATGGGGTGTCACAGGGTCCCCGGGGAAAATTGTAAACGTAAAATAATAAAATAAATATTCTTCTGTAGCAATAACGAAGTATAACATAAATTATTCTGTAGCAATTACACAAGAATATCCAGTAATGTCCCTGCCTACAATTAAACACATTCACTTACCATCTGCTGTGGCAAATGGCTGCAAGGTTTTGACCACAAACTAGTCACTGCTCGGTGACATGCGGGCCTGAAAAGAGACGCTACCGGTAGACTGCAGCGACAACTGCCAGCGAGCGCCAGCCAGACTCTGTCTGTCTCTCTCATCATGGTCACCTAAATGCACAATGGCAGGTTTTGTAATAAAGCAGATCGCGCTAACATAATATGCACTGTTAGTTGATTATTTACCTGCCGCATTAACGGGAGATGACGTGCAAACGTTACCGCTGCTGCTGGGTTGAGATTCACGAGTCCGGAGCGGAATTAAAGACATTCATTTAAGTTCATCGCGTGTTTTGTGAGCAAATGCTTTTGCATATTCGTAGTGTTTCCTCCCTTAATGAAATATCTACTTTGCAAGTATTGCAAGTTGCCCTGAACGGATGACAATCCGTTGTCGTAAAGTATAAACAAACTTTTAAGCGTTTGAGCCGCTTAGGCGCCGTGTTTCCTGCCAGGTACACTCCGACGCTCCGCAACGTGGTGACGTCATTCGGGGCGACTGGAATCGATAAGGGAATCGTTTGCAAAAATGGCAAACGATTCCAAGGAATTGAAACAGTGGGAACCGGTTCTCAACAAGAACCGGTTTTCGATACCCATCCCTACTATTAACACATAGTGAGTGAGAAAGGTGACTGGAAAAGAAAAACTCAATGCATCATGGGAATCCCCCAGCAGCCTACGTCTATTGCAGCATAACTAAGGGATGATTCAGGGTCACCTGGTCCAGCCCTAACTATATGCTTTAGCAAAAAGGAAAATTTTAAGCTTAATCTTAAAAGTAGAGATAGTGTCTGTCTCCCGAATCCAAACTGGAAGCTGGTTCCACAGAAGAAGGGCCTGAAAACTGAAGGCTCTGCCTCCCATTCTACTTTTAAATACTCTAGGAACAACAAGTAAGCCTGCAGTGCGAGAGCGAAGTGCTCTAATAGGGTGATATGGTACTACAAGGTCATTAAGATAAGATGGGGCCTGATTATTTAAGACCTTGTATGTGAGGAGCAGGATTTTGAATTCAATTCTGGATTTAACAGGAAGCCAATGAAGGGAAGCCAAAACAGGAGAAATCTGCTCTCTCTTTCTAGTCCTGTCAGTACTCTTGCTGCAGCATTTTGGATTAGCTGAAGGCTTTTCAGGGAGTTTTTAGGACATCCTGATAATAATGAATTACAGTAGTCCAGCCTAGAAGTAATAAATGCATGAACTAGTTTTTCAGCATCACTCTGAGACAGGATATTTCTAATTTTAGAGATGTTGCCAAGTGGAAGAAAGCAGTCTTACATATTTGTTTAATATGTGCATTGAAGGACATGTCTTGGTCAAAAATGACTCCTCACAAGGTTCCTCACAGTGTTACTGGAGGCCAAGGTAATGCCATCCAGAGTAGGAATCTGGTTAGATACCATATTTCTAAGATTTTCAGGGCCGAGTAAAATAACCTCAGTTTTATCTGAATTAAGAAGCAGAAAGTTAGCGGCCATCCAGGTCTTTATGTCTTTAAGACATTCTTGCAGGGTAACTAATTAGTGTGTTATCTGGCTTCATGGATAGATAGAGCTCGGTGTCATCAGCATAGCAGTGAAAATTTATGCTATGTCTTCTGATGATGCTGCCTAAGGGAAGCATGTATAATGTAAACAGAATTGGTCCTAGCACTGAACCCTGTGGAACACCATAATTGACCTTAGTGTGTGGAGAGGACTCTCCATTTACATGTACAAATTGGAGTCTATTAGATAGATATCATACAAACCACTGCAGCGCAGTACCTGAAATACCTACAGCGTGCTCTAATCGCACTAAAAGAATATTATGGTCAACAGTATTGAACGCTGCACTAAGGTCTGGCAGGACAAGCACAGAGATGAGTCCACTGTCAGAGGCCATAAGAAGATCATTTGTAACCTTCACTAAAGCTGTTTCTGTGCTGTGATGAGCTCTGAAACCTGACTGAAACTCTTCAAATAAGCCATTCCTCTGCAGATGATCTGTTAGCTGTTTGACAACTACTCTTTCAAGGATTTTTGATATGAAAGGAAGAGGAGATGGAGATTGGCCTATAATTAGCTAAGACAGCTGGGTCTAGAGATGGCTTTTTAAGTAAAGGTTTAACTACAGCCAGCTTGAAGGCCTGTGGTACACAGCCGATTAGTAGAGATAAGTTGATCATATTTAAGATTGAAGCATTAATTAGTCTGTTAATGTCTTTTTTCTTACCTGGTTCTTCCTGACCTTGTACTTTCTCCTCATGTTCCCCTCTTTCCTCTCTCTTTCTTTGGACTGACAATCATACACAAATAGATTGTATTCAATTAGATGAAAAAATTACATTAATATGAAAAAAAAAAAATACTATTAAGATCACTAATAAAAAAGTCCTCTCTCAGTGTACTTTCAACCAAAAGGCAAATAACCAAACCACATGAACATCTAATAAAAGATATAAATATTGAAACACTGATCCAACATTATTCTTGATTGATGGATCATTTGATCTTATACTTTTCCCTGAATGTGGCTCCTTTTTGGGAAAAAAAACTTCCTTATATCCATTATGAACCTGGCTGTCTCTCTGTACACACACACACAGACAACAAGAGTTATAAGGTTAATGGGCATCCAGTCAGTTAGCTAGTTAACTGGGTCACAAATGCGACCAAATTGGTCGCACTCTAGAGCCCTGCTTTTATGTAAGTGGATTAGAGACATTAAAAATACATCAGTGCATCTCAGCTGACATCTCCAAGTATTAAAAATAATTCTGTTATTTTAAAATGGTTTATTATTAGTTTATTTATTTGTTATTTTTTAAATTATGTTTCATACACAAATGACTGTGATTCCTAAATAGTCAATGCAACACTCTAAAAATCAAGGCTACAAGTCCACACTTTAATCATACCTTGATAGCTCAATTTAAAATACATTATGGTAGTGGAAGACTGTTTGATTTACTTTTCTATCAGGAGAACTTCATAAGACCAACACCTCGCCCATTATACATGATTTGGTGGTGTTCTAGCCAAACTTTACTAATTTCCTCAACAAATTATTTGTACAAAATCTGTGCATTTGTGATATGATTAAGCACCCACTCAATGTTTTAGTTTCGTATTATCACTCATTGTACTCATGCTTCCTTGAATTATAACTCGACCTTGATTAAGAAATGCCACACCATAGGCAGGCCTTCCTCTGTCCTTCCTTTTGTTTGCCTTTAATAACTTAGACAAGACTGCATTGGAATGTCAGTACTCCCATAGGGAAAGAAGACCTTTTAACCTTTTGTCCCACTGACTAACAGCTGTACAGCATCAATCAATTATACAGTTGGTGCAATTTTTTTTTTTAATGTAAGACGTGAATTGGATTTTGAACATATTGGTGCTGGTTTAACTCACTGGGCCTAAGGCTAATGCAGAGATCTGGGTTCAAATCTACCCTGAGGGCTTTTACTCTTTCTCATGAGTAATGTGGAAGAAATAAGAAGGAAGCAGGTCTCTTTGCCTAGTCTTCAGTGGAATGTTAAGTATTTAGTTGTGTCCCTAATTGCTGCCAGTTTTTTCTGTAATATGTTTGGTATTTTCCCCGTTGTATGGGATCCATCTCATGTAAATACTGTAACATTTTCCAGTGGAAAATCTGGGACTAACTGGAATGAAACAAAATAAGCATGAGTGCCAAAATTAAACAAAAAGGCACCAGGGTAGGGCCATATCATTGGCTTGGAGCCTTCCTGAATTCTCTTCAATACAGTCACTTACTTGCATCAGTAACAATAACCAGAAAAACACTCCCAAACAAACAGAATACAAGAAGAGAGAGTAATTTTCATCTTATTCTTTTAAAAAAAAATTTCTTTTAGTAATTACTTCATGTCTGTCTGTTCTTGCATGGGGCGATCATGGCTCAAGAGTTGGGAGTTCGCCTTGTAATTGGAAGGTTGCCGGTTCGAGCCCCGGCTTGGACAGTCTTGGTCGTTGTGTCCTTGGGCAAGACACTTCACCCGTTGCCTACTAGTGGTGGTCAGAGGCCCGGTGGCGCCAGTGTCCGGCAGCCTCGCCTCTGTCAGTGGCTGCAATGTAGCTTGCCATCACCAGTGTGTGAATAGGTGGATGACTGGATATGTAAAGCGCTTTGCGGTCTTTGCAAGATATGTTTTTTTTTTTAAACCCAGCAACATCTATCTTTATATTTTGAATTCTAATTTAAAAAATTTTCCATAAGTGACCCAGAATACACAAAAATGAAAATATTTAAACCGTTATGCTGTTGTAGCTACTACACATTTTGTAGATCTACTGAGGAAAATGGTGGTTTTAGGGAGGCTTGAAACTGTGAAACTGTATATGAAATGACTGTACATCGCGAACCTCGACTATCTTACCAGTATCTTGTGGGTGTGGATAATGCTGTTATCTACTTTGCTCTCACCTGTCGTGATCATGGTGAGCTGCAGGTACATATCCGCTGAGCTCCATGTTCTCCTGTGTTCTCCTGAGGGGAGTTGGCATCTTCTCACCTGCTCAATTCACCTGGGGCTAATCATTGGCAATCCATGGAAGGTATGACCAATGTCACCATCTCTTCCCTGCCAGTTTGTCAACTTACCTGTTTCTCTCGTCACGCCACTGTGCAACTCCTCAATGGATTCACACCACCACGGTCTCCTTCTCTGGAAGGATATCTTCTCGGCTCACCAGTTCGACCTTTACCTATCCTTCTCCCTCTAAGCCTCAAAACTCTGCCTGCCAAGTAAGCCACTCCCTTCCCATTAACCTTTCAATTCCTCCTGGATGAATTTCTTGTCCCTCACTAACTCCCATCTCCTCTGTTCAGTTTACCAACACTAGATGGTCACGCTACAAGTCTTCCCCTGTATTTGGGGCGATCGTGGCTCAAGAGTTGGGAGTTCGCCTTGTAATCGGAAGGTTGCCGGTTCGAGCCCCGGCTTGGACAGTCTCGGTCATTGGGCAAGACACTTCACCTGTTGCCTACTGGTGGTGGTCAGAGGGCCCGGTGGCGCCAGTGTCCGGCAGCCTTGCCTCTGTCAGTGCGCTCCAGGGTGGCTGTGGCTACAACGTAGCTTGCCATCACCTGTGTGTGAATGGGTGAATGACTGGATATGTAAAGCGCTTTGGGGTCCTTAGGGACCATAAAGGCGCTATATAAATACAGGCCATTTACCATTGATGCCCTCAGCACTTTAGATCACCATGTCACATTTAAAACCTTATTCATGGTCACGAATAAAACTTGTGATGGAATACAGATAGCTGGTGAAGAACTTTGTGGAGACAAAATAAATCACCTATATCTGAAGGTCAGCAAGACAAAACAGATGGTGGTTAACTTTCAGAGGAAAAATACTGTAACTAGGTTCGTCAACATCATGGATGAAGAGGTGGAAACAGTGGACAGCTACAGGTATTTGGGCGTTCACCTATATGACTTACTGGACTGGATGACCAACAGTGATGTTGTGTACAAGAAGGGGGTGAGCAGACTCTACTTTTTAAGAAAACTCAGTTCCTTTATTGTTTGCAGCAAGTTGAAGATTATTTACCAGCCTGTGGTAGCGAGGGCCATCTATTTTGCAGTTGTCTGCTGGTGAGGCAGCATCAGTGCCAGAGATGCCAGCATAGATCAAGACACTAATCTGCATGGCTGGAAGTATTATTGGTCAGAATTTGGAGTCATTTTATTCAGTGAGGTTCAGTGGTCACAAACTGCTCACCATGATGGACAGCCCATTTGCAGAGCTCCTTCTCCCTCAGGCTAATTCAACCTCACTGACATAAAGAATGCTTCAGGAAATCATTCCCACCATTCTCTATAAACCTGTATAATCAGGGCTCTAGAGTGCGACCAGTGGTGCGACTAAAAAAAAAATATTTGGTCGCACCTGTGCAACCAAATATTTTCGGGTAACAAAAAAAAAAAGAAAAAATCTCTGCAACTCTCCGTGTGGTCAACAACAGACACACATTATGCCCCTATCGTGGACTAAACCAATCAGAGATAGTCAGGGGCGGGACATCTCTGATTGGCCGTGGTCCAGTTGAAAGTGCAGGTGGAAGAGAGAGGTGAGTAGCTTGAATAAAGCGATATCAATTCATTAATGGATTCCACACAAAGACGTAAACACAGAGCGACCCGACGCATCAGAATCAGCTTTGTCTTTCTCGGCTTTCTCACCCCACGGCCCGAACACGGACACGCTGTCGAAGCTTAGCGATTCTGATGCGTCGGGTCCGCGCTGTGTTTCCGTCTTTTTTGCGCTGATTCTGAGCTGCAGGTTTTGTCTCTCCAACCAAAATTCACTAAGCCAGCAGCAAAAGAAGCAGCAAACTGCGCTTCACATTTGATCAATGTCGTCATGAATTCCCTCTGACTTTTGCTATTTTGCTTCCACCACGATAAGAATCACACTTCATGCACAGCTCTCTCTCTCTCTCTGTACTTCAAGAACAGTTTCCCGTCTCAAATCTCTGTTTTCTGCATTATTCATTCGCTTATTACCCACCAGTCTACCGTTGTTTACAGCGCTGTCGGCCGCTGTCTTTTTCTTTTCTTTTTCCACTTAAATGACCTCGGACAAGAAAGCCTAATTTCTGCTGTTCAATACTGAAGAAATTTAAACTTCTTAAAATTATGCAAAATTGCAGAATATTGCAGAATATTTTTAAGGTTATCTGCTATAAAAAGCCAGACCAGGAAAATCTCCTTCATGTTTTTCTGTGTTTTATTCTCAATTACTTTGACACAAAGGCATCTGCTGTGATGTTCACAATTCTGATGAAGTCTCATGTGTATCAGTACTGATAAATGATCAGAATTATAATATTTCTGACTGTCTGAGGCTAAATTGAATCGAATCAGGACTTTGAGAACCGGAATCGAATGGATTATAGAAATCAGTGATGATACCCAGCCCTAGTGAGCAGCCTAGGCCTGACAGAAGTGGATGTAGCTGTGGGTAATAAGAAAAGATGAAAAGAACTATTGATAACTTTTGTGTTAAGTTAAGGCCTGATCCGTCTGAAATTCATAGCCAGCTCTGACACGGTGCCATCAATCTTTGAATGCTGACAAAACAGCAGTGTATCCAGAAAACACATTATATGCTGCAATAAATGCACTGCCCAAGTGTCCCCTCTCCCCACTGCCTTTCAGCAGCATGCAACAGCAAACAGGTCGTCAGAGGAGCCAAGATGATGATTAAGTTTAACATTTTCTACAATATTGACAAAGCAATTTAAGCACAAGTTTGTTAGTTAATAATTTAGAAATGAATATTGTCTGTATGGACTTCCCCCCAAAGAAAGTGCACATGTAAAACTGCGGTGTTAAGCAATGCGGTTGAAAAATTTGAGTGCGCCTAACTTTTGTGCCGGTACACCTAAATTTTTAAAGTTAGGCGTACCGGTGCGCCCATGTCAAAAAGTTAGTCTAGAGCCCTGATAATGACTCCTCATTATACTTGATGCATCTTTTTTATAGAATGCATATTCTCTCTTACACAATGTCAGTCTTAATTTTGGTCGGTGACCCAGTGTTTAATATTTTGATTTATTATATCTTTGAGTTCATTTATTATTTCTAGTCTCTAGGTTTCTATTCCTGTGCTATGTGTTCTCTTTCGTCTGTCTCCCCTTTTAGCTGTTTCCCCTTGTCAACCCCCGCGTCTCTATGTTATCCTGTTTATCTTTGCTGATCTGTGTCATACATTAATCCATTTTGTTTTGCTTCCTCCCTGTCTCGTCATGTCTATTATGTTCATCTGTGTCTCCCTCCTGTTGTGCATTTCCTTACCTTGTGTGTGTATATATAGTGTGTGCTTTCCTCTGCGCATTTCCAGATTGTCCATTTGTCATCCCCGGTGCTTCATCTGTGTACCTTTGCTCTTCATCACGTGCTTATCCTCTCCTGTTCATCATCCACTGCTGTGCTACTTGTGTTTCTAAGTCCCCAGGTTTCTCAAGGTTTCAGGTTTCTACAGTGTGTTTTCCATGTATCTCAAATGCTTATGTTTAGCTGTCCCCAATTTAGGTTTTTTTTTTTTTTTTTCTCAATTCCCTTCACTTGTTGTTTTGTAGTGTTTTTCTTCATCCACAAACAAAGGCTCACCTTCAGTTAAACATCCACCCATCTCTCTGTTTGTCTGCGCTTGGGTCCATGTCTCTCATCTCCACACAGTTTGCCTGTGACAGTTTTCATGTTTTAGGTGAAACGGGAGATGGTCTTATTTGATAATAGATGTATTTCTTCACAAACCAGTGTTGTAAAACCTAAAAAAAATCACCTTCTTTGCTCTCTGAAACATTAATGAAGGATTAATGATTTATTAATCTCATTTGTTGTTAAGAAGTCAAAGTAAACAACATGGACAAACCAACAGTTGTTTGAAGAAAATGAAGCAGAACTTTTTTAGTTTGTGTGAATGAACTCAAGGAACACACTGTTAGCACAACATGCAAAGACAGCCTCTGTTTAGGGAAAAGAAGTATGTGACATGTCAAGTTTTAAGATCTAGTTATAGTAGGAATTATATTACAATACTTACAAAAGAGCTTGATAATGTCTGAAGTACACTGTTCCAAAAAATAGTAATGTCAAAGTATATTACTGTGTTATGTATGTTTGCACTGATTGCCGATCACGCTTCAACTGAGTCGTCCTCGGTCAGAAGGAATGGCACTCCACAGTGATGTAGTTCAAGTAACTTTAATAAGGAGGTGGCAGATGACATCAACAGGATGTACAGCGTCGGTGGGGAAGCGATTGCATTACAGCATTCACATGCAGGGAAAGGGAGTGTGAGTGTGTATATGAGTGTGTGTGGTCATATGATAAGCACGCACACAGGGTTAACACACACACGAATGCAAGGAAAAACGTTAATCCTCCGACACCTCCGACACACCTCTCATCTGTGCAGAACTGCGCTGAACCCGTTCCCAACCGGAAGTACAGATACCGAGGTGCATCATGGGTAACGTAGTCTAAACAGTTAAAGTGACCAAGCGGACTTTTAACAGCCGCCCCTGTATTTGTATGGAAATACACACATGCTAAAGTCCTTCTATTTTGAAACAGTATCATCTGAGTCCTCAGGAACTTTGGGAAGTTCCACCAGCTTAGTTACCGGGCGAACATAGATACTGTCTTTAACCTTGACTTCGGCAGCTCGAACAATGCCATCAGTCCCTGGAAAAACTTGGGAAATGGTACCCACAGGCCAAAGGCCTCTAGGCAGATTAGCGTCCACAATCATAACAGCTTGTCCCACGGCCATGTTGTCAGTGGACTTCCTCCATTTCTGTTGGAGTTGCAGTCCTGGGAGATAGTTCTGTATGAACCGCTTCCAGAAGTGGTCGCTAATGACCTGACTGTGTCTCCATCTTCTGGTTGAAAGAGTACCTGAGGGGCCGTAAACTGCCTGGGGCAGTGCTGAATCATGTCGCCCCATCAAGAGAAGATTTGGTGTGATGGGATCTGGGTCAGCTATGTCAGCTGATGCATAGCCGAGTGGTTTTGAGTTCAAAATGCTCTCAATCTCTATGAGGGCTGTGAGTAGGACTTCTTCGGCCACAACTTGGTCCTTCAGGACTACTTGCAGAGCTGACTTCACTGCTCTGATTTCCCTTTCCCAGGCTCCTCCGAAATGAGGAGAGTGTGGGGGATTGAAGCAGAAGTTGATAGTCTGCTTGGCTAGCTGCTGCTTGAGGTCAGGCTCCATGTTTTCAAACGCCGTTTGGAGTTCTCTGTGACCACCTCTGAAATTGGTCCCTCGATCCGACCACATCTCGTATGGCTTTCCTCGGCGTGCGATAAATCGGCGTAATGACATAAGGAAGGAATCGGTGTCAAGACTAGGGAGGAGATCGAGGTGCACGCATCTGGTTGTAAGACACTTGTAGATAATTCCCCAGCGTTTCTCTCTTCTACGACCTATCTTTATCGTGTACGGTCCAAAACAGTCTACGCCCGTTGACCAGAACGGGGGCTTATAGAGTCTCAGCCGTGATGAAGGTAAGTCAGCCATTTTGGGTGTAGAAGGTGAGGCGCGCCATCTCCTACAGTCCACACACTGGTGCTGGTGTTTCTTAATGGCTTGGCGTCCTCTGAGAATCCAATAGGTGCGCCGTATTTCCGCAAACAGCCTCTCTGCACCTGGATGAAGGAGCTGGTCATCATAAGTTTTTATGATGAGCTTGGTCAGGGGATGTTCAGCTGCTAACACAATGGGATGAATACTGTCTGGATCTAAGTCGGCGGCTCGACGGAGGCGGCCTCCGACTCTGATGAGACCGGTAAGACTGTCATATTCAGGGGACAGCACGCTAAGACGGCTGTCCGAGCGGACTGGGTGACTGATCTGGAGGGCTTTGGCCTCCTCTGGGAAGCTGTCAGTCTGAGCCGAGCGAAGCAGCATGGTCTTGGTTTCTAGTTGCTCCGCTGCTGTAATAGGAGTGTCGGCCGCCCGTGTAGGGTACGGTGTGTAGCAGCAATCAGCTCATCTAGTGTGGCATACTGTGTTGGATCTGGTAAGGTCGGGGATACCGAAGCGTGCCCACAGAATGCAGTCTTCCTGAGCTCTGCCTCGCTGCATGCCGGGAACTCTGTTGGCAACTTAGGCCAAGTGTCAGCAGTTTGTGACAGGAAGGGTGGACCATGTGACCAACGATTGGGGACTGTTAGGTCGGCGAGATGTTTCCCTCTGGTGATGTCATCAGCGGGATTGAGGTCAGAGGTCACATACCGCCACTGTTCAGGTGATGTCAGCTCCTGTATTTCACAGATTCTAGTCCCCACAAATACCTTATAGCGACAGGAACTAGACTGGATCCACTGCAGCACCGTCGTAGAATCTGTCCACAGGTAGATCGACTGCAGGAGGATGGTGAGCTCTGTCTGGAGTACTTTGGCCAATTGGGCTCCTGTGAGTGCTGCGCAAAGCTCCAACCGGGGCATTGACACCTGTTTGCGTGGGGCCACTCTGGAACGAGCCAACAGGAATGATGTGGCGATGGGCATTTGTTGCTCGATTACTCGGAGATAAGCCACAGCCCCATAAGCCTTTTCTGATGCGTCACAGAATATGTGAGCCTCATATGTCGCATTGCTGGAGTTGTGAGGAGGAGCGTAGCAGCGGGGAATGGTGACGTGCTGGAGGTGTGACAGTTCACCTTCCCACTCAAGCCAGGACTGAAGTAGATTCCCTTCGATGGGCTCATCCCATCCTCTCTCGGTGCTCCACAGGGCCTGTACAATCAGCTTGGCCCTTGTAGTATAGGGACAAATGTAACCTAGGGGGTCATACTGGGTAGCTAGTACCTTGTACACATTGCGCAGCGTGACCGTGGAGTAGGTTATAGGGCGGTGCTTATATCCCAGGACATCTGTCGGGCAGTGCCAGCTGAGTCCTAATGTTGACTCTTGTGGGTCGAGACTTTTGAAGTTCAGCCAAAGCTCGCAGCTCTCTGATCTAGCTGAAGCGGGCAGGTGAGCAACTACTTCGGGCACGTTGCTCGCCCACTGTCGTATCTCAAATCCTCCTTGAATAAGTAAATCTCTCATCCGGTCGATGAGCTGCTTTGCCTCTTCTGGGTTGGACAGGGGCTGTAAACAGTTATCCACATAGAAGGCTGTGTGGACAGAGTCGCAGATGTCCCTGTGGGTGTCTTTGTGCTCCCTTGCATGTCTCTGTAGGGCGAAAATAGCACAACAGGGGCTACATGTCGTTCCGAAGGGCAACACTCTCCACTCATATACGTCTGGGGGCCGGTCAGTTTCACAATCCCTCCACAGAAACCGTAGCAGAGGACAGTCCTCTGGGAGCAGCCGAATCTGATGAAACATGGCTTTGATATCTCCACTCACGGCCACAGGGTGTTGGCGGAAGCGGAGCAATACCCCAGCAGAGTGGGCCCCAAGGGAGGTCCTGGTAAGAGGTAGTGGTTCAGGACGGTCCCCTGAAACTCAAACGAACAGTTGAAGACCACTCTAGCCTTATTGTTGTGATGTACCATGTGGTGGGGTACATACCATGACTCAGAAGAGCTATGTGTCTCATCTGGGCTCAGCTTAACAACATAACCAGAATCTACTAACCTGTGGATCTCCTGGTTGTATGTGAGGGTCAGATCAGGGTTCTTGGCCAGCTTACGTTCGGTAGATCTGAGGAGGCCTTTTACTGCTTCAGGAGAGACACACATCCGTGGAAAGTCCCTTCTTCTCAGCAGCGGAGTGGCGTATCTCTCGACACCATCTACTGGGACTCTGATGGTCTTTGTTTCCAACATAGCTACTGCCTCTCTGTCCTCCTTCGACCGTGTGACCTCCTTCTCTGTCCTGTAGGGGAAGCATCTAGTTGCCACAAACGCTTCACATCTTGATGCAGGGCCTCTGCAGGAGAAAGGCACATGTTCAGGCACTGCAGGTCCCCCTCAGATGTAGGCATACTACTGGCCGGCCCCTGGATGGCCCATCCGAGCTTGGTGCAGACGGCTACCGGCCCTTTGGACGACCCCCGAAGGACAGGACGGATGGGGGTGATGAGATGAGCATTATCTGAGCCAATCAGCACCAAAGGTTGGACCTGGTTGAATCCTTCAATCTGGGCTTTCTGCAAGTGAAGATACTTCTTCTTCAGCTGGTCAGCTGGACATGACTGAGTAGCTAGACTCAGCTGGTCGGCTGTGAAGGCATGTGTTACTTTGTGCCTCACTTTGGGCTTAGCCCTTGGTGACACCTGAAATGAGACAAAGCCTCCCTTCATCTGGATTACATCTCGACGGATAGTTCTTAGTGAGAGTGTTGCTTCCTCCTGTTCCAAACCTAGAGATTTAACTGCCGCAGGAAGCACAACAGTCTTCTCTGAGCCGTCATCAAGCACAGCAAATGTGTCCAGAGATTTGCCACCATGATGTAGTTGGATGGGTACTACCTTAAGCATAACACGACCTGAGTGACTTGAATAGTCTAGGTAAACCATACTAGTACTCACAGTTAGTATGTTAGGGTCCCGCTTCTTGGCCTCAACCAGGTCATGGAGCACCGACAAATGCTGGTCACCACAGGTGCTGCACGGCTTCTTCAGAGTACACTGCTCTGGAGAATGTTTACGGCCACAGCGCCAGCATTTGGCCTTCTCGGTAATCCAGGTAGCCATAGCTTTGAGGTCTAGCCTTTTGAATCCATCACAGCCATTCAGATAATGCTCTGTCCCTTCACAGTATGGACAATAAGGTTTGAACTTCTGTCTCTTCTTAGGTTGGACTGTCGGATCTGGAGCTGTAGATTCTCCCTCTTGTTTTAGCTTGGCTTGGGCTGGATTTGGGCCGTAGTAGATGGACGCAGATTTGTTGTGTGGCTTGAGCCCTGCTGAGGCTTTGAGTAGGTTCTTCTCTGGACGTGGCCTGTCAGGGGGCATTTGAGAGGCTTGTCTGGATAGCTGAAGGACTTGGGATTTCCGTTCCAGCCATTCTGAGAAGTCGTACATGTTGTACGTTCGGCTGCTGCCAGTGCGGATGATCCCCGGGTGATACAGTACTCGATGAAGCTGTCTCTGTAGTGCAGGGGGAGCTTGGTAAGCAGTCTGTCCACATGTGAACCACAATGGAGCTCACTGGCTGCTACTTCATCCATGGTACTGAGAAGCCCGACCAGGCTGGACACAGACAGGGACAGGTCTTCAATAGCTTGAGAGTCTCCGGTTCTAATAGGGGGGCAGTTTAATATAGTGCTAAGCTCACTTTGGACTAACTGCCTTGGCTGTCCATACCTCTGCTCTAGCGCCCTCATTGCACTAGTATAGGGAGTGCGGTCGTGAATGTAGCGCTTGGCTACCTGTAGGGCGCTGGGATGCTCTAGATGATCTAATAGGACCTGAAACTTGTAATCTTCTCCCAGATGAGAATGTGGCCCTAAGGTGCTGTCCAGCCCTTTCTTTAATAAGGCGAAGTCACTCTCTCTGCCCGACCTGAAGATCACCAGCTTAGGCTTTGGAATGCCATATGAAGACGCTACCATCATCTCCATCAGGTTTGGTAGAGGCGTTCCTGCTGGGTAAGTTGTGGCAACCTGTGGATTATGGTGTTCAGCAGAGGAAGATGATGGAAAGTTACTTCCTGAGGGATAAGGAACATAGTATTTGCCAGCTGGATCATGCAAAGCTTCAGGATGCAGTATGTTGGGCACAGGGCCATGAGCTTCTGCCCACTGTGATGGCTGGGTCGCAAGTTCTGGTGGACGTGAAGGTTGGTAGGTAGGATCAGCAGGATGTGGTGGTTGCTGCAAGTACACAGGATTAGCTGGATGTCTGGCTTGGAAGACGGGAGCAGCGGGATGTGACGTCTGCTGCAGACTCACTGGGTCCACAGCCTGTGATAGCTGGTGTACTGAAAGATGAGCAGGTTGTAGTGGCTGATCAGCTGGGGATGCAGGATGTAATAGCTGCACTTGGTCTGGCCTGCTTATAAGGAGCTGATGTTCCGATCGCTGATATGAGAAGGGTTCAGCAGTGCATCGTTCAGGTCTCCTGAGTGGCGTCGATGCGGCTACATAAGTGGCAGGGTGCAGCACGGGCTGAGTGTGAAGGCGCACTGTACGAGGAGGTGATGGAGCGGATGTTTCCACTGGCGTCAGCATGTTCACAGGTGTTGTGGTGTCCTGCTCTGAGGGTATTACTGGCACAGTTACTGGCTCTGTGGTGTGATGTAACACCTCACTGCTAGGTTGTAGTGGTGCAACTTCTGTTATGGAGGAACTAGGTTGGAGTTGTTCTAACGCTCCTGTTTCTGGGGGGAGAGGACTGCCAGGTTTAGAAGCCTGCTCCAAACGCTCCACCCGCTTTAGTAATGTCCCACGAGTTTCCTCCATAGATACCTGCAATTGAGTCATGTGACGGAGGACACTGTTCCAGACTGATTCCATCTTCTGCCATCTCTCCTCCTCTTCATTATCGGAGCTGCTTGAACTACTTGGAGCTCTAGATGGCTCGGATGGCTCAGTTAGGTTGTGCTCATAGTCCACCAGATGTCCCGGAAGTTTCTTCTCCCGCTTTGGACGGGGGCTACTCGATGCACCTCTATCCTGAGGGTTTGCCATCTCATTAACTCAGCCAAGGCAATCCGGCTCGAAGGACCACTTGTTATGTATGTTTGCACTGATTGCCGATCACGCTTCAACTGAGTCGTCCTCGGTCAGAAGGAATGGCACTCCACAGTGATGTAGTTCAAGTAACTTTAATAAGGAGGTGGCAGATGACATCAACAGGATGTACAGCGTCGGTGGGGAAGCGATTGCATTACAGCATTCACATGCAGGGAAAGGGAGTGTGAGTGTGTATATGAGTGTGTGTGGTCATATGATAAGCACGCACACAGGGTTAACACACACACGAATGCAAGGAAAAACGTTAATCCTCCGACACCTCCGACACACCTCTCATCTGTGCAGAACTGCGCTGAACCCGTTCCCAACCGGAAGTACAGATACCGAGGTGCATCATGGGTAACGTAGTCTAAACAGTTAAAGTGACCAAGCGGACTTTTAACATACTGTAATTTTTTACAGTTTTGTACTGTCTTCCTAGGATATCATTCAATTTACATAAGCAGACTGTGATCTTACATGTCAAAGGTAAAACAACATAACATCACTGTAAATATAGTAAAACACAATTTACTTGTTTTTTAAATATATTTTTTTGTACATATGCATATTTAGATCGTAAAAATACATCCAGAAACAGCTAGTTCTCTCCCATCATGCCTTGGGACATGTGCTGCTATTTAGATGTTCTTGTTTTATTGTTTATGGTTAGTTACTTTTAACTGTTATCTTGAATGTTGTGTTTGCGCTGTGGTGCAGAGTCACTGACAGTTGTTGTTAGTCACTCATGTACCTTGAGTGACTTCTGTTCTGCTGTTGTTGAACCTTGAGGCACATGGAAGCACCAGAAAGTGTTTAAATAAAAAGCTCCCCCTAACAGCTTGGGGTTGAATAACAAGCTCAATCTCTCTCTTTGAGCTTCTTAGTTAAGATTCCGTTGCATGCCATAATGTGCTAATTATATTTTTTTAAAAATAAATATAGAGGTAGGAATTGCAATTAATATAAATCTCAAAGTATTCACAACATTCCTGAACAGAAATAGGCCTCTGCACCTGGGGTGAGGGTGTGGCCATGAAAACAATGTGATATGCCATTGGATGTTGGGACACATAATAACATGACGCTAAGCATCGGCCAATGAATGTGAACTAACAACAACAAGGTCGCGGGTATGGCTGCGACCGTAGGAAAGAATTGTGCATTTTACAGTTTTGTTCTGTTCTTCTAGAATATCATTAAAGTTACGTAAATAGACTTTGACTTCACATTTCAAATGTAAATTAACGTCAAATCACTGTAATGTAATGAAACATAATTGTCATGATCATTAAATGTATCTGTCTGTACATATGCATATTTAGATTGTTAAAGTACATTCACAAATGTATCATGATTCCACAAATATCTGTCCGCTATTTGAAAGATTGAACTGTTGAATTCAAATGTAATGCTACGGTAAAGTATATAACATGATCCCTATAAGCTTGTGTTACATCACATAAGTATTATTATCATTGCTAGTTAGGGCGATCGTGGCTCAAGAGTTGGCCGTTCGCCTTGTGATCAGAAGGTTGCCGGTTCAAGCCCTGGCTCGAACACTCTCGGTCGTTGTGTCCGTGGTCAAGACACTTCACCTACTGGCGATGGCCGGAGGGGCCGATGGTGCGATACGGCAGCCTCGCCTCTGTCAGTCTGTCCCAGAGCATGCAATCCATTATTAGTCAAACCAACTGTTAACTGTATATTTCTGGACATTTACGTATTATGATTCATATTGCCACATTCATTGACCTTGTTTATCGGTAATTTCATTGTTTGATCACATTACAATGTTCCTAATTTGATGTCTAAAAGCACTTGGAAAAGGCAGAATCCCATGTAACATTAGCGCAACAAACTCTATTTTCACTACTGAAAATGACCGTATTTTTATGGGACAGTTATTTTCTGTTATTTTACGGTCGTATTTTGGCGCCCCAGCTGCCGGAATATTACTGTTTTTTGGGGATGTTTTCTTTTTCTATTTATAGATGATTTCACTGTTTAATGACATTAACTTGTTCCTAATTTAATGTTTAGCGGCACTTGAAAAAGGCGAGATCCCATGTCAAATTAGCGCAACTACTTGTATTTTCATTACTGGAAATAACCGTATTTTTATGGGACAGTTATTTTCTGTTATTTTACGGTCGTATTTTGGCGCCCCAGCTGCCGGAATATCACCGTTTTTTCAAGACGCTTTTTCTAACAGTGTAGCTATTATCTACAACAAAGCTGCAAATGCAACACCTTAAATGAGAGATTTAGGAACAAAGTTTTGATGAAACCCATGTCCTCCCCATGAAGTAGAAAATTCAATAAAGCTTTGACTTGTCAGTATTATAATGACTGTAACTTAAACAATCCATTGAGTCCACTCAAGTAGCTGAAACGAGGGGAATACAGCATGTTCTGTCAGACAGCTGTTGCCTGGGGACAAGAGGCCAGGTCAATTTAAAAGGTCACTTTGAAATCTATATTTCAGGGGATTTTTGGCACAAGAGTCACTACTTTCTGTGTATTTCTGTATTCATTTCATCTCCAGCTGGAACTATCTTTTGATCCATGAATAAATCGCAAGACCAACCTAAAGACCATCAATTCAATAAGATAAAACACAACATGCTGTTATATTTATTTATTCAAAGCTTTATCCTTAAAAAGACAGTACTTCCTACAATTTCACTAAAACATGCAAAATATAAAATTGCGTGCCTTCAACATTTCCAGGGTTTCTCTGGGTTAAAGGTGTGTCTTATATATTGTGAAGAAACATACAGTGAAATAAATGCCAAACATATTCCGAATAAAAAAATGTAGCTTAAACCAAGGAGAACAAAAATGAGTAGTTACAAGTAAACAAACCCAAGACATTTAAATGTGACCTCTGGGTGGTCTTTTGGGTCCTTAAAGCATATTTCACGATAAATGCCAAGTTGAGTACATCTAGTAGCTTAATGAATAAAAATAAGAGAATGCCATTAATAGAACATGTATAAATTCAACTATATGGGTTAATGATGTGCAAACAGTCGCCATTTATAATTTAGTTTAGTGCAAGAATCAGAATAGCATAAAAATAATAATCCCCAATATTTAAAGACCATATTAGCTAATAGCAGCGTAGCTTGAGCACAGAGCTGTATGCTATTCTTGTGTGCTACCTGCTATAATGACTGCTAAGGTATCAGTTACTGCTGATCCCAGACTCGCACAAGCTTTGATATACTGTTTGCTTCTTTAGCTTTTTCTTTTTGTTTCAGACTGGCAGTTGGTGATCATATTCTATTATTGCATATATTACAGATTTAGATTTGAACAACACTGTGTACCAATTGGCTGTGTTACACTCAGTTATTACTTTAAGTTGTGTGACTGACTACAATATGAAGTTCAGTAAATATTACACTTTGAAGTACATTGTTCTTACTCATTTCAAACATCTTTACATAAAGTCTCACAGTGATGAGACTTTTGGGGGCATCTTAAACCAAAGAGGAACATGGTTTGGCTGAATACAAGCAGAGTAATGTAACAAGTGAAACAATATTTGAAAAACAATGTATAATATATTGATAACAATGTATAAGTAATATCACTAGTAACTGATACTGCTGTTTTGGAAACACAATGCGATTTTCTTAATGAAATAAGTAAGCAGTGTGGGTGTGATATAAAAAGTAATGCATTGTATACTCGCATCACATTTGTCTGTATTGCAGTAATATTGTGCATCATTGTCTCTAAATAAGGTAAATGGTTGCCTGCTACTAGCAAACCAGCTGTGTTTTTGTTTTTACTCAAGTTACATAATCTGTATAATAGAAAATTTTAAAATAAACAAACAAAAAAACTCCAACTGTTATTTGTGCAACAATAACTGATCTCATCTTGTAGAAAAAAAAAGTGACTGGCCTAAAATTTTTGGCAGTGCAACACTGCTGCAAATGCAAACTCAAACCTATTCAAAAATCTGAAAAAGTAACATAAAGATCAGTAAAGCTCATGAAGATCTGTGGGATCCAGAGCAATGTTCAAGGTGAGTGCATGCTAATCGAAGCAAACAGGTCAAATTTTGAGTCTGAATGAGTAAGAAAAGCAATGATGAACTGAAAAGATCTCTTTGGGTTGGTTTTCACCAACTTTGCCACTGGTATCGCTGGTAAAACGTCAGGTTGAAATTTTTTTATGAGGATGAGTACCTTTAAGGTTGATTGTTTTAGAGGTAACAGACCGTTATGTGACAACGCATCTCTGTAGTAGCTGTTATGAAAAAATGTAAATCGGTGTGTGAGTAAGAAGTAATATGTATCCATCAGCGACTGGTGATCTAAGGTGAACACTTGGAAAAAATGAAGTGGAGTGACTGAAGAACAGTGTCATGGTTGGAATCGGTGAAAACATTAACTTTGTTAAAGAAGTAGGTCTTCCCAGGAATCAGTTTGGGTGAGCTGCAGCGATCATCTGTTTTCAAGATATAAGGGAAAGGCAACGCTTTCACTTTGGCCTTCTTCCCACGGATCTTCAGCACGCTCTTGAACACAATGCTATGCAGAGAGACACTTTCCACCGTCCCGATGCGCACTAAACAGAGACGCACACAAATACATTTCATTACAAACCCCCATAAATTCCTAAACACCATTTGTTCCAATGTTTTTTTTAAAAATTACATATAGACTGATATCCTACTTTTTTTGCAAAGATCAGTTTTGTTCATATTATTCACTGATTGAAGTCTGGATTCTGTAAAAAAAAAACCATTATAGACACAGAACAGGTGAAATACATGATCTAAGCTGTGCTATTAAGTTCAAATGACACAAAATGAAGTTCTACTTTGTGAAAGGACTTTTAAGTAGAAACGACAGACCATTACTCATCTTCCTCTGATCTTGTCCTGGTTCATGGATTGATCTCAGCCGCTCGGCACAGCATGACCACAGGGTGGTGTTGAAGTAGAGGTGACCACAGCATCTGAATCCTGTCCTAGCAGAGTATAGCACTTCTCTGTCCTCACTTGAGCAGCAAATGTCCTGGTTTTAAAAAGACAGTGTTTTTTATATTTAATAAAAACATGATTGTTTGGAGTTTTTGAGGACTGTGTTAGTTAATGTCAAGTTCACCCAGTAATGTTGCTACATCAGCTAAAATCAGCTTTGTATGTCTGTGTAGATTCACAGTAATCCAGTCCATGTTAGTCGTAAGTGACTTCAATAACAGCAAATGTGTGCAAATCTAGCAGTGTGTCATAATGGTAACTAGAGCCAAAGTGTGAATCTCTTATGAGACACTGCCCCACCGTGCAATCATGTGAGTTCTTAAGATCACATGGTTCAAGGTGTGCTTCAAGTGTGGTTTGAAACACCAGGAAAGGGATTTCAAGACTGTCTGATGGTTGGTGTCATAGACCACCACCTCTATTCAGTGATCGTCATTTACATTGGACTGCTTTGCTCCTCTCTTAAACCAATTGTTTTCCTCGTGGGATCTTCAATTGAGTGTCTGTTCTCCTTTAGTTATAAATGTACAACTGAGTCTTATCCTGATGACTTGGCTCTCCTGTGTGTGGGGGGGGTGATTGTTAGGTTTCTCCTATGTAACAATCTCAGCACTGTAATGCACAGCACACAGTACATTTTTTAGCTTGTGTTTTGGATGTTTTATCCCTAAACTGTGGAGGAAATTCTTCTGAGGGAAGGAAGTCTGGTTGGCATAAAGACTATCACTGGTTTAAAGCCAACCAACAGCAGTGGAGTTGAAAGCAGTTTGGAGTGGGCCAATGAGCAAAGTCAATTTTTTTTAACCAGTGTGACTCTATAACCCCTTTTCCATTAGTACCTACTCGGATCAACTCAACTTGACTCGGATTGACTGGTTTTCCATTACAACCCACTAGTACCTTATTTGTGTGCTTGTTGTCATAGCAACGTGTCTGTGCATTGCACAACGCAATTGATATGCGACACGAATGCTCCAACAAAGGTGGACTTCGAAGCAGACTATGGATTTTCGCGAATGAGATACTCTCATGACTCATCAAGTGATGCTACTGACCACCCAATTCGTGGCAACCAGTCTGATGATGTCACTGTTGGAGTCAAATTGTTAAATGTTGTCACTGTGTTTCTTAAATTTGTAAAGTCTTAGTTCAAACAGCATGATCAAAGACATTCCTTTGTCTCTGGTGCTGGGGGAGGCTGAAGTGTTTTTATTAGCCACATCCTATCTGAAAGATCTGTTTCTTGTGTGGTAAGCTTCCTGCTTTTATGACCCTTTTGGTCATAAAAGGCCCCTTTCTCTCTAGTCCGCTCTCTCTCTCTCTCACTCTCTCTCTCTCGCCAGGGCTGAACTCATTATGGGTTCACGCCCTTGGCCCACGCCCTCGGAGGAAGAAACACCTGGGCCTCATCAGTGTGGATGGTATTTAAGCCAGGAAGTGAAAGTCAAAGTCAAACATATGTCTGTGAAGGTTCTCAGTCATCCAGGTCATCGTAGTCAAAGGAGTTTGCAAAGAAAAGCGTCTGGACTTCTTTGAGTTGCTTGAAGACGTTTCACCTCTCATCCGAGAAGCTTCTTCAGTTCTAAGGTCAAATGGCCGAGAGTCCCAGATTTAAACCCAGTGGGAGTATCCCCCCAAGGAGGGACAAAGGACCCCCTGGTGATCCTCTAATCACATGCGCCAAGGTGTGAAAGTGGGTGTGGGACCTAATCAGCCAGGGTTTCGGGTGAGCTCATTGTGAAACCTGGCCCCACCCTATCATGTGATTTCCTGAGGTCAGATGGCCCAGGATGTGAGTGGGCGTTAAGGCGTCTGGGAAGGGAACTCAAAACTGGATTATAGATGGCAGACAGTTGGTGTCGTAAACCACCGCCTCTGTTCAAAGATGGTCGCTCACAGTGGACATAGATGGCCTCTTTCACTCCTCTTTCAAACCATCTGTCCTCTCTGTCCAATATGTGAACATTGGCATCCTCGAGAGAGTGACCTTTATCCTTAAGATGCAGGTGGACTGCTGAGTCTTGTCCTGTGGAGGTGGCTCTTCTATGTTGTGCCATGCGCTTGTGAAGTGGCTGTTTGGTCTCTCCAATGTAGAGGTCCGGGCATTCCTCACTGCACTGTACAGCATACACCACGTTGTTCAGTCTGTGTTTTGGAGTTTTGTCTTTCGGGTGAACCAGTTTGTGTCTGAGTGTGTTGCTGGGTCTGAAGTACACTGGGATGTCGTGCTTGGAGAAAACTCTCCTGAGTTTCTCTGATACACCGGCTACATAGGGGATGACAACGTTGTTGCGTCTGTCTTTCTTATCCTCCCTCGCTGGTGTCTGATCTCATCTTTTTCTCCAAGCATGACATCCCAGTAGGATTCTGAGTGCTTTTCTGAGACACTGACCGGGACCTCCCTTGCTAGCAAGTAAAAAACCGGTTGAAGATGTTCTGTCTTGTTTCTTTCGTTAACGAGAATAAGTTTCTAAACTAGCAGGGCCTGTGGAAGCGCAGACCCAACAGTCACATTTTAGTACCTGTTTGGATTGCTTGGAATCCGGGCTGAGCAGCCACTAAAAAAGCACCTGGACCTAATGGAAAACCCTGGAAACTGTGACAAACCATGCCAAGTCAATCCAAGTAGGTACTAATGGTAAAGGGGCCTATGGGTCCAGCTCACTGACACCACTAAATTTCTTGTTTGAAAGCTTTGGTTTATTATGGTCCACATGTACTAGGGACATCTGCAGACAATGTACTGACTCCACATATACCCAAGTGGGAGACACCAAGCGGACTTCAAAGAAGTGTAAGAGGAATGACCACTCAGTTGTTATGTCTCCAGCTATCCATGTCGATTTTTGTAACATATTATAATCAAGGCTTAAACCTGCAACGGCAGCCACCCTTTCATCTCTCCCTCTACTTCCTCACAGCAGCCAAGCCTCCTGTGAAAGTATTTTGCACACTTCCTCCCCCAAAGTGTCCTTGGACCATTGCATATTGTGGGAGAGACTACATTCCACATGTCACAACATCAGAACAAGGCAGTTCATCAGAACAAGACTCAACTGTGCACGCGCCTTCAAGGATGTTAATGTTTACATTTTTAGCTAAGAAGATAGATGGTTTGAGGACTGCATAGGAGTACATCTGCACTGGTTGGAAGCCCCTCTCCATATTTTGCACACCTCTTCCCACAGAATGTGCTTGGACCATTGCATGTTGTAGGAGAGACTACGTACATGTAATCTCTCCTACAATAAAGTTGAATTCTATTCTATTCAATTCTATTTTATTTATTCTACTCTAAGATCTTATGACCTAATAAGGTGTAAGACATGATTACATAAACAAACAGTAGATCTTGAGATAGCATCAGTAATATTAACTCTACCTGTTGCTTTTGCAGAAGGGATCCGCAACACTGTGCATCCTGTCCATGCTCATCTAACAGTGTCAGATTGTACAGTGTTCCTGCACAGCACTTCATCTGTGGGTCTTTAATGTTGTAGGCTTTAATCCCACAGCAGTGAATATTTTTCGATTTGGAATGTCTGGGTGGAAAACAGAGGTAACCGTTATGAATCAATAAGGACACTGAGATAAAGATGTATGCCGAAAAGATTCTGAATGCGATGACTCTTGTCTTATGTATTAACTGGATCTCACTCTGGAAGATACCTTCTTAACTTCTTCAACACAGTGTTGCCAGGAAAAAAAGGATTTTCATCTATACTAAACTCAGATGAAAATACTGAAAATTAATCATGAATTATAATTTTATCTCCAACAATATCAATACCAAAAGTGCTGTCTGTGCCTCCTCCAGGGGACGTGCAACTTCAGACAGCACTGCTAAAGATAGGTATACATAGATGCTCCCCTCATTAGCAGCTGAACACATAAACTGTTGATGACGTTCACATCATGGAACATCAATTTATTTTGTGACATCAGTAATGTTTCTGTTTCAACAACAGTAACATGCTATGCAGTTATCATATTAATGTCAGCCATTTAACTCTTAGCAGTTACCCTGCAGCCACATTAGCTGCTTGCTTAGTTATAATTAAGGTAGTGGCTGCTGGCTATGGCTATGTGTAATGCTGACGCTGTTAGTAAGTAAAAGTAAAATGTACTTATTAAGCACTTTTACAGATGAAAATCAATTTACAATAAAACACAAAAAACACACATAACAATGTTACAATCTAAAGGATAATAGAATAAAACATAAAACCAGAAAATAACATAAAGGTGTTGTCACCCACACTTTGACAGCTACTCCAACTGGAAATAAGGTTGATTAGAGCAGCCAAGATTCAACCAGTTCATCTTGTAAAGAGCAAACTATGAAAAGAAAAAAACTGAAACCTGAATGCTATTTGCTGCTGAGTAGGGCGATAATTCAGATAATAATCTCTAAAAAGAAAGACAAAGAGCATAATTATAAAAAGACATGCACACACGAAGACAGCCTTTAACAATAAACTTTAACTAAAACAGGACCAAACCCAGTCAGAGACTACACAGACTGAGACAGAAATTCTCTGGCACAGTAGCTCAGTGCATTTTACAGATACCAGATTGAAAACAAAGGGAGGATAGGGTTTGTGCACAACTGGAGCCTTTGTGTATGGCAGACGCATGTGCATTCCATGAAAAAGAATTTTTCCATGCCGCTCCTTTCTGAGGTTTCCTCCACCCTCTCTGAGAAAACATCAAATTAACTGGTTCCGTTTAGCACAGCTGTCTTGAGAGACAAAATGCAAACCAGTGTTACATACTGACTGATTTTAAAAAAAAGAGAGAGAGAGTTTGTTTCACAAGATTTCATCAGCAATACAATACAACCCGAAACTGATTTCTTCTTTCAGCTGATCCCTTTAGAAGTTCCCAAACTGGATATTCCCTACCATCCTCTTTTTTTCACACCAAATCTTTGAATGTCCTCTTTAGTACATACATAAATCTTCATGTGAGAGTAATGTCTTTCTCCTGCCTGGCAGCTCCAGATTTAACATTCTTTCTCCAGTATATCCACAATCCCTGCTATGCAAATGCCTAAACAGCCTCACTTCTCTAACTTTGTCTCAAAAATTCTTGGCATGAGCTGTCCCTCAGGACACACACACACACACACACACACACACACACAATCACCTGTGTCCGTTGCAGCAGATCTCAGCATCAGGATGGTAAATTTCTGTCCCACAGCAGTGTTTTCCCGGGCTGCCGTGAAACTGAGAGCAGCATATAGTCCCTTTAGCCGGGTTGTAAGGAATACCAGTCTCTGAACATTCCTCTCCATCATCTCTGTTCTCGTACAAGATGTCATTACAACAGAGAACTCCACGCTGTGCCGAACCGTACGGTGTGTCCCCATAGCACTTGAAGAATCACAGATAATACAGTAATGTGTGCAGCAATGCAGAAACATCCTATATATCAGATAGAAAACACCCTCAGTTACCATGTAAAAGGAGCGGGGTGGAGCTCCGAGCTTTCTCATCAAAGTGGTACAAAAACAGCTCTTTTTTTTGCACTGGGATCACTGGGCTCGACTGCCGTTATCTCTACATTCTATTGTTCTTTGCAGCAATTGAATCCTGCTCAAATTTACCTTTAATTCTGAACCTGTGCTGTCCAGAATTCTTTCTAATCAATTATCTCATTAAAAATCTTGCCAGAATGGACTTATTATATTCTTCCTTTTTCTGTAAGCAAAAGAAAAAGAACTGAAAGCTGAAAACAGTGTTTATAGCTTCTAGCCTTCACTGGAAACAGTTAGAGTTTCCCAGAGATTAATCATTTTGACTTGCATTAATAGAAAAAGGTCAGCCAGCTGGGCAGGCCTGGGAAAAGAAGCAAACAATGTATTGAGTACATTACTTGATTAATCCAAGGCTTCTGCACAGATGCACAGCCATCACAGCAGACTTGGTTATCCACCTTGGACTTGCTTTGACCTAAGGAGGGGTGTGAGGGTGGAAAGGGTAGATAGGAACATTTGGGGATGAATTATCTATGAAAAAGATGATTCAGAGCATCTGTGGTCTTTTGGCCTATTTGTTTTTGCCAAAATACCACAATACACACACATCCACCTTTACGCTTCTTGTGCACTGCATGTAGGAATTCAGTATAAATTAATCTGAAACCAAACCCAGCAAGAAAACACTGTGGCTTCCCATCCCTAGTTTACACTATACACCCTTTGGATGGGTCCCAGAAATTTTGACTGGGCCTTGTAAGTTAATGTTGTAATACTACTGCTTCTATTTAAGTGGCTACATGCACATTTATAAATTAAGAAAACAGTATATGGCATATTATTGTTTTTGCTGTGGTTTGTGAGGCCCAGTAAAGCCTAAGACTATAAAACAATCAAATAAAACTGTCACGGCCTGGAGGTTCAACTGGTCGCTGATCAGCTGTCTCTGCCCCCTTTCTCTCTAGTCCGCTCTCTCTCTCTCAAGTGTCTAAGCACATATTTTCCCATGCAGTGTGTGTTTGGAATCTAACAAGCGTTTTTTTGTGTACAGACTCCCTGGACTGTTTCCCTGGTGTGCGAGTGGATTCGTGTTTGGATTGTGTGGAGAGAGACGAGCGTGTTCCCCTGGATTTTCCCCGGAGCCCTGCCCCCCTCACCTTTTGTACATAGCACTGCCCCGCACCCTTGTAAATAGCACTGCCCCGCATCTGTGTATATACACTCATTGGACATTGTTCTTTAATAAATTCTCTTGTGTGCATCATCCCCGGAGTCCAGCGTGTGAGTCCACCTTGTACTCCGTGACAAAATCACATAAATGCAGTTATTTGGATGATTACTGTCATATAGATGACAAGGAAAGAGAAAGACTCTTGGATGAGCTATATTGACTCTCATAAACAGAAAAAGAAAGCGGTGCACTGCACAGTAAATTCATTAACTTATCTCAATAAAAAAAACACCTGTGCTATCAAGAAGAAAACAAATCAAGCTGAATTTTTCAACTCTAACTCCCATCTTGACTATTGATCTATAAGATTTTCTGAGATAATGTATTTGGACCATTAAGTGACTTCAGACTTATTCACCCTGGTGGTAGGAATGTATTAAAAAAACAGTTTTTTAAATACATTTTGGATATAAACATTTTTGTTTATATCCAAAACAAAAATGTCATCTGAATGTTTCAGATCTTCCATTTTTACTAGTGCTGTCAGCGCTAATCTCGTTAAAATGACATTAACGCCATAACTACATTAACACAACAAATCTCCATTAGTGAGTTAGCGTGGATCCCCCTGTGCGTGGGGCTGCATGGTGACAACGTGTTAGCACGGTTAGCTCGTTAACACATTAACGCTGTGCAGCCCCATGTTAATGAGATAAACACTGACAGAACTAATTTTTACATTTTTTAAATGCAAGACCCATTTAGCTTTAGGTATAAAACACATTTCAAATATTTAACAGTGTAAAATGCCTTCTCATCTGGTTTGTAACATTTTTTTTTCTCCTGGATGGAACTTTTGTTTTAAATGAAGTGAGAAATCTCTTTCATTAACATGACACCCACTCCATCCTGCCTACTCTCCTATTTTTCAGGACATCCTCCAAGTCTCCAGGCTGTTTCCTCACTCTCTCACTACAGAGCACAATGCTGTCTGCAAACATAGTTCACAGCACTGCCTGAACTCAGGCTGACTTGTTGCCCTGTCCATAACCATGGCCAGCAAGAATTAGCTCAGAGCCGATCCATGATTTGCAAATCTACAGATGCACAGTGAAGCTTCCTCTGACTTTCTCTGTACTTCTCCATCAACAGTCTCAAAGCAAACACTGAATCTGTAATGCTTTTTTTGGCACGAAGCAATAACTGCAGCTCACTGATCATCATCTCTCCTCTTAGCCTCTTTCCCACAGCTTGATGCTATAGCTCATCAACTTTATCCTTCTGTAGTTACTATTTAATGGTTATGGTTTGCCTTTGTTCTTGAAAATTAGTGCCTATCCACTTCTTATCCTTTCCTCAGGCCTCCAATCACTCTCTAGGATCATACTGTCAGTCTGTTTAAAAAAACACTGCCCTCTACCCTAGACACCTCTAAACATCTAAAGGAGTTATGGCTCTGGGACGGTGACCCAGTGTTCTATGTTTTGTATTATTCTTGTTAATCTTTGATTTCCTCATGATTTATCATTGCTAGTCTCTCGGTTTCTGTGTTTCTAGCTCCCTAAGTCTCCCTGTCTCACCACGTCTAATTAGGTTCAGCTGTGTCTCCCTCCTGTTGTGCATTTCCCTCATTACCTTGTGTGTATATTTAGTGTGTGCTTCCTTCTGTTCCTTTTCAGACTATCTGCTTGTCATCCTTTGTGTTACTTCTGCTCCCCTTCTTCATCCTCTTCATAGCTATCTTCACTTCCTCCTTACCAGTCTGCATTTCCTGGTTCACCAACTGTCCTCTATTCATCTTTATCTCTCATTTTCTACTTTCATCCTTAATACACTACTACTATTTAATCATTAGTAATTATTAAACTCTGGCTTTCTCTCCCATATTGTGTCTTTTGTCTGTTCTCTCTTCTCTATCCCCTCACCCCAAACCAGTTGTGGCAGATGGGTGCCTCTCATGAGTCTGGCTCTGCTAGAGAGCTCTTCCCCATAAAAGTACCACTGTTGCCAAGTGCTTGCTTATAGGATGATGTGTAATTGTTGGGGTTTCTTTCTAATATTGTAGGTTCTTTACCTTGCAATATACCAACCTGATAACCCCAACTGATTGGACAGGCATACCATGAGTGGACACGGTGGACCCAATGTCACATTTTGCCATGATAGTGGGTTAAATATAACATGCCTTGAAACAAAGGCTGGTATGAATTGACGCTATATAGAAAACTGAATTGAATTGATGACCAAAACATTTTTCTGGTCATTGTAGACTGGTGGCAGCGACCACATCAAGAACCTGGAAGGACTCGTCCTTGATCAGCTCCATATCTGAATCTCTCTCAGTTCGCTTACCAGCCCCGTCTTGGAGCTGAAGACGCCATCATCTGCCTGCTCAACTGTGTCTATGCCCACTTGAATCAGCCAGCAAGTACTGTGAAGGTCATGTTTTTTTTACTTCTCCAGTGCATTCAGTACCATCAGGTTGACCATCCTGTGTGAGAAGCTGACAGCAATGCAGGTAGATGCCTCTCTTGTGTTCTGGATTCCTGATTACCTAACTGAAGGTTCATGGCATGTGTGTCTTCAAAACTGTGTCTGACGAGATGATCACCAACACTGGGGCAGCACAAGGGACCGTCCACTCCCCTTTCCTATTCACCCTCTACACCAGGGGTGGGCAATTCCAGGCCCCAAGGGCCGGTGTCCCTGCAGGTTTTAGATCTCACCTTGGGTCAACACACCTGAATCACATGATTAGTTCGTTACCAGGCCTCTGGAGAACATCAGGACATGTTGAGGAGATAATTTAGCCATTTAAATCAGCTGTGTTGGTTCAAGGACACATGTAAAACCTGCAGGGACACCGGCCCTCGGTGCCCACCCCTGCTCTACACCACTGACAGGAGACACTGCACAAAGCCCTGCCATCTTCAGAAGTTTTCTGACGAGTCTGCGGTGGTGAAGGTGATGCATCGACGTGGAGTACCAGGTACTCAACCACACGTGGACTCCTTTGTCATGTGGTGCAAGCAGAATTATCTGCAGCTCAACATGACAAAAACCAATGAATTGATTGTGGACTTTAGGAGGATCATGAAACCTGTGACCCCTGTTTCAATCCAGGGACTCCATGTGGACATAGTATGTATAAATACCTTAGAGTACACATTGACAATAAACTGGACTGTGCTAAACACCACTGCACTCTTCAGGACAGGAGACAGAGGTGGCTGAAGTCTTTTAATATCTGCTGAACAATGCTCAGGATTTTTTACTGTTCTGGTTACTAGTTAATGACTTGGATCAACTGTGACCACATCATTTCCTCAAGCCCTCATAAAGTATTGTGATTCTGATTATTGGATTTAGCAGTCCATGCTGCCATCCCAAAGTCACAACAACAGCTCCATATCATGGAGTAAATGTAGCATTTTTCCACCTACTAGAATTTTGCAAAAATACAAATTGCCAACGTAAATTCAGTTGAATATTTCTAAGAAGTGCATGAAATTGTATTAGACAAGTTCTGACCTTCAAACACAGCTGACTCCTCTGAACAGCAAGATGAATTCTTCAATTGTACTTCAGCACTTTCCTTTTTCCAACAACAGCACTCAGTCTTTGTGTTGAACTGGTCATGATAACAGCATTGGTGATCTGTAGAGTTCCTTTTAAGGATCTTCTTATCATTAATTGGACCACAACACAGCTCCTTTTCCACATCATATGTCCCTGTGGAAAAAGAACCAGATACTAGAAAATGAAATGCATATAGTGTACTTTATTCATAATTAAGTTAATGTTAAGCTTTTTTGAGGAAACAGGTTTTATATGTTCCTCATACAACAGATCATTTAAATACTGTTATTTATAATTAAATACTTGTATTTTGATTAGCTCTGCTTACCTTTATCACAACATCTGTGCTGTGGTGAAGATTTGGCAACAACAGTTGACTGACAACATAAATGCGTATGTATGTTGAAGGTCGTATTTCCACATAAAGGAGCTGTAGAGGCAAAGACAAGGTCAAAATACATGCATCATTCATAGTAACCAGCATAAAATTCCTTTACCATATAATGCTGCTAAAATTAGAAATATCCTCTCTTCATTGGCTCCGTGTTAAATTCAGAATCAAATTTAAAACCCTGCTCCTCACATACAACATCTTGAATTATCAGTACTCTTCTTATCGTAATGACCTTATAGTACCATGTCACCCCATTAGAGCACTTCACTCTCAAACTGCAGACTTGCTTGTGGTTCCTAGAGTATTTAAAAGAAGAATAGGAGGCAGAGCCTTCAGCTTTCAGGACCCTCATATGTGGGGGACAGATTTGGGAGACAGACACCCTCCCTGCTTTTAAAATTAGGTTTAAAACTTCTTTTTTTGATAAAGCATATAGTTAGGGCTGAATCAGCTGAACTTGTATCTTCCCTTGAGTAGTTCTTCTTCAGTCACATTTTCCACTAATGTATTTATACTCTACTCTGCTTTAGTTATTATTCATCTTTGGATCTTTTCCACACCATGTCTTTTGTCCTGTCTTCCTCTCCTCATCCCATATGGTCACACCAGATGGCCACCCTCCTCTGAACCTGGCTCTGCTGGAGGTTTCTTCCTGTTAAAGCAAAGTTTTTCCTTCCCATTGTTGCCAAAGTGCTTGCTCATAAGGGGTTATATGACTGTTGGGGTTTTCTCTGTTTTCTTTTATACTTTTTTAGGGTTTTCACCTTACAATATAAGCACCTTGAGGCAACTGTTGTTGTGATTTAGCGCTAAATAAATAAAACTGAATTGAAAATTAAGTCGAATGAGCCCGAATAGAATAAAACACAGCCCTCTATAAAAGTAGGCTTAAAACTTTTCTTTTAAATGAAGCATATAATTAGGGCTGGATCAGGTGACCTGAATTCTTTTGTTGCGCTGTTATCTGCCTCTTAAGTCTGATGTCATTAGCCATTTCCTGGTCCAAATTCCTTTTCAGTTCCCAAACTTAAACAAACTTCTTCTGCAGAATGTGCACATTTGATCTGTCTCCAAGAAACTGTACAACTTATTTGAGGGAATAAATACTATAATTCGCTCCCATGCTCCCTGTTTCTCATGAAAGAAATGTCAACGCTTTGGAGGGAGAGATGAGTAAGTACATGCATATTTGGCACTGAATGACAAAGAACAAAGGTTAAAACTGTTAAAATCTCAGCGAACTTTTACACTTTGTATTTTAGTCAACTGAATCAACTTCAGATATAGTATACTACAATCTCATGATGTTTAGTTGACTAAAAATAGGCTTCTAAATTCTTTTACTTTTAGTCTAACTTATAACTAAACGTAAATGACAAGACAACAGACTGACTAAAACAAAGTCAAGATTTGCTGTCAAATTTAACACTGGAGTTCCAGTGCTAATGACCTAGGCTTTTGGTTTAACATAACTACTGTATAATAACTTTTAGACAAAGAGACTGCATGAAGGAAAACAGAAAATAACACATTTGCTCAGGAAACAGTTTTGTTTATTTGTTCGTTTTTGAATTGCAAGTTAGGAAAATGCCCATGGTTGGGGCAGGTTTACTAATTTGTCTTTGCTTGCATACTTTCTAGTCAATCATTTTTCCCCCCAAGACTGCCCCCCTTAAGACTGATTTGTACAGTGACTCAAACTGCATCAACTTTCATTAGATTGGTCCCACACAGTGTTACATGCAGTTAAGTCCTGAACTGACCTGCAGATACACCAAAGTCCTTGAAACAACAGGATGAATCCTTTGATTGTATCTCCACGCTTTCCTCATTTGAACAGCAGCACTGAGTCTCTGTGTCATACTGGTTGTGACCACAGCACTGGTGGTGACTGGAATTCCTCATCAGAATCATCTTGCTCTCAGTCGGACCACAGCACAACTGCTTGTCCTTATCATAAGCCTCTGTGAAAAAGACCTTGGTGATTCATTATATTTCTACCTCCTACAAATGTTGTACTACTGAATTATTCTACTGAATAAACAATTGCACTACATTAAAAGAAACTTTTTCTGCTGTTTTCCAGAAAATTCAGTGATAAAATCACATTTGCTCATTATATTTAAACTTCTCCAACACAATTTGTATATTTTCATAAGTTTCTTTTAACTGGACAGTTAACTTTCCTTGGTATAGGGTTATAATATGATGTTTTTCATCAGTGTGTTCAGTTCTGCTTACCTTTACCACAGCATTCAGCCATTGGTCCAGGTTTTGCTACGATGGTTGATTGACAGCATATTTCATTGACTGGGTTGTACGCCTTCAGGTCACAGCACTTGGACACATTTTCACTTAGACCCTGTGTAACAGCTGAAAGTGTGTCATGGTAAGTGCATTAACTCAGTACTAGAAGGTTCACAAGTTCAACGAGTCCCAAAGCTTGATCTAAAAATAGCTAGGGGTTTATTCACTTTTACGTGAACCAACCACAAAAAACACAACCACAACTCTTGAAGGTTTAAAGAAATGTTTCTGATGAAGATTGTGGTGGTTTGACAAAGTCAGTAAATATCTGATCTTTCACAGTGTTTCATCATGCACTCGAGGCATTGTTAACTCTTGGGAGAAGTGAATGACTCAGAGAAAATTTCCTCACTGATGTTTTTCTAAAGCCTTTGATCTGCTTACTGCGCACAATGTCAGGGTGAGTGACGTACACAGAGCAGTAAAAAAGGACTGTTGCAGCAGCTTTGAATAAATGAAAACATCTAACTTAGTTTAAGTGCTAACAGATGAATCCATGGATGAATCATATTTGTTAGCACGGTCTTTTTAAAAGCTCTTTTTTAAAGTTTTGTTTGAATCTTTTGTGTTTGGCTGTTTCTAATCTCCGTAAGGCACTTTGTAACCCCAAGGAAATTTAAAGCATGGTCATTACACAGTGTTTATTTATGTTAGCAGGACAGTAGCTACAATGATTTTTAAGAGGCCAGTTGCCAGTTTATTCAGTTAAGGTTACACAGTATTAACTTTTATAGTCCATTACAGTTCAAATGTTCCACTAACTGCAGTTCCAACATTGGATTAATATCTTGTTCCATAACTGAAGCTGCTGCTTTAAACCTTTTTGTGCTCACCACACCATTAACTAATACTTACATTATTAAATTCTCATTTTCACCTTGTAAAGGTGCCCAATTTCTTGCAAGATCACAAAGTCAAAATTCCACTTTAAATTTTAATGATTCTTTTGTTAGTTGTTTTACAAGTTGATTACCTGTGGTGCTGTGTCCATGTCGTATTTTACAACAAGTGGCTGTTCCAGGATTGTAAGGCTCCTTTCCACAGCAAAATAGACTTACACCAGGGTGAAGCTTATTTTCACAGCAAACAGCCTCTCGGATGTCATACTGTATTCCATTGCAGTCTCTTCTGAAAAGCATAGAAGACAAAATCCAGGACATTATAACTGAGACTCATTTGTATTCATCTGACATAAAAGTACATAAATTCTGTATAAATATAAAAAAAGTTAGACCTATGCATTCCTCCATAATCCTCTGCAATACTGACCTCTGATGGACTAATGTGAAAACACTCAGAATGTTAAAATAAGTAGCCATAATCTGTGAATACATACTACAGCATACACACATCTGCACCCATGTTGCGCATGTGCTTACTTAAAAATATGACTTACTCGATCACATTTTAAAATCCCTTCTACTTAAAAAACAGAGTTTCTGAACTTGGCTGATGATGCATATTCAAACTGTAGAGAAGGTTTCTTTTAAATTCTCTGCTTAAAGTAGAAAGTTCCTCTGAAGCTTGTTTCAGTTTATATATCATAAATGTAGCAACTAAGTATTAAATTGATGTTAATTAGCTGTACCATGTTTTTATCAGACTATGTGGTCTCGTGGTCTGGTGATTGCTAAATAGACCAACCATAATGGCTTCTATGACATAAGTAAATATGACCTATATCAGGGATTGTGTCTTCTTGGTTGCTTCCCTGAAGCTTTGGAACATCCCTTTAATGAGATCTGCTCCTTCACTGGTGTTTTTAAGTCCTTGCCCAAGACTACGTCTTTGACCTGGCTTTAATCCAGTTTGAGAGATATGAGGCTTATTTAATATTTATCTAATATTTATCTAACAAAGCATTTACAGTTGGCATGGTTTCATGACTTTAAAAATCAAGAATTGGGTGCACAGGTTTATTTACAGTTTTCTCTAATCCATGCCAAATGTGGCACCGGGATTCCATTTTTTGGCTATGCGTTGTAATAACAGATGTTCATGGTTTCAGTATTACTTATCTTTAATACAAGTAGGTAAATGAGCAATTAACCAAACCGGGATCCAAAGTGTTTTTTCAAAATAAAATGTCTTAAAACAGAAGGAGAGTAAGAGAAAGAACGAGATTGGGTAAGCTGCATGGACTCATATCAGTAGACAGAGAGAGAAGAATACTGAACTATGAATGTATTAACTACCTCAGTTGAAATCAGCTGAGAAGCAGAAAAGCAGAAATGTTCACTTCTATCTCCAATCTTTTCTATTGTTTCTCTCCCAGAAACACATCTATTATTTACAGGTGACCTATTTGTTACAATTTTATTCTGTGTAAACATCTCATAAACAGAATAGCCATGCAGATTATGGAGAACCAAAACCATCAAAGTGAGTCGAACATCACGCCCATGCCGTGTGAGGAACTAAAACATTATTTAACACAATCCTGTCATTTTAGGGGCTCAAAAGTAATTGGGCAAATTAACTAACTGAAAATAAAATGTTAATTTCTAATACTTGGTTGAAAACCCTTTGCTTGCAGTGAAGTCATGGGAATCATGAGATGCTGGGTTTCCTCCTTTTTAATGCTCTGACAAGCCCTTACTGCAGCTGTTTTCAGTTGATGTTTGTTTTCCTTTCTGTCCAAAGTTTAGTCTTCAACAAGTGCAATGCATGCTCAGTTGTTAAAGACTGACTTGACCATTCAAGAATATTCCACTTATTTGCTTTAATAAACTCCTGGGTTGCTTTGACTGTATGCTTTGGGTCAGTTGCCAACCAATCAGTTTGACTGCATTTTGCTGGATTTGAGCAGACAGTATGTCTCTGAACACCCCAGAATTCATTCAGCTGTTTCTATCCTGCATCAATAAACACTAGTGTCCCAGTGCTACCGGCAGCCATGCATGCCAACTGCCGTGTTTTACAGATGATGTGGTATGCTTTGATCATGAGCTGTTCCATGCCTCCTACACACTTTTTTTCTAGCCACCTTTCTGCTAGAGGTTGAGCTTGGTTTCATCTTTCCAAATAATCTTTTTCTAGAACTGTGCTGGCTTTTTTAGATTTTTTTTTTTTTTTTTTTTGCAAAGTCCTACCCTTTCTATTCTTAAGGCTTATGTTCTTAAGGCTTATGAGTGGCTTGCACCTTGTAATGAACCCTCTGTATTTACTCTCATGCAGTCTTTTCTTTGTGACCTGGATAATGATATGCCTTCCTCCTGAAGAATGTTGTTCACTTGGTTGGCTGTTGTGAAGCGGTTTCTCATCACCACTGAAATGATTCTGTGATCATCCACCACTGTTGTCTTCTGTGGACATCCAGGTCTTTTTGCGTTGCTGAGTTCACCAGTGCTTTCTTTCTTTCTCAGGATGTACCAAACTGCAGATTTTGTCACACCTAATATTGTAGCAATTTCTCTGATGAGTTTTTTCTGTTTTCTGAACTTAAGGATGGCTTGTTTCACCTGCATGGAGAGCTCCTTTGACTGAATGTGGTTTGTTCACAGTAAAATCTTCCAAATGAAAGCACCCCACCTCAAATTAACTCCAGGCCATTTATCTGCTTAATTGGTGATGACATAACAAACGAATTGCCCTTACCTGCCTATGAAATAGCCTTAGAGTCAACTGTCCAATTACTTTTGGCCACATTAAGGAGAGGGTGGCACATGTTAAGGAGCTGAAACTTGTAAAACCCTTCATTCATGTTGAATGTGAATACCCTCATATGAAAGCTGAGAGTCTACACATTATGTCCATTATTTAACTATAATTGGACTATGTTTCAGTAAACAGGTTAAAAAAAAAAAAAACTTGTTTCAATGACCGAATATATATGGACCTAACTGTATCGTGGGAAATGTGCGCTGTAGCAGCAAACAGTTTGCAATCATGTGACATTGCGATATGATAGCTTCGTTGTATGTACGAGTCAGAAATACACATGGACAGATCACATTAACAAGTGGAAGAATTACTTTTTCAAATCTTGGGAGATAAATTCGGCACCACAGGTTTATTTGGAGCAGCGGTTTTCTCTTTGGAGCTCTACCATGGATGCCATTTTTTTGTCCAATTTCTTTCTTATTGTTGGATCATGAACGCCAAACTTAACTGAGTCAAGTGAGTACTGCTGGTCTTTAAATGTTGTCTTTTATTTGTTGTGACCACCAGATATGCTCTAGGAATCATTTTGGTAGGCCAGCCACTCCTGGGAAGGTACACCACTGTTTTGTCCTTTTGTGCATAATGGCTCTCACCATAGTTTGGCAGAGTCCCAAAACCTGAGAAATTGCTTTTTAACCCTCTCCAGACTGATAGATTACTCAGTTGCTTTATTTTGCCTCTGTTCTTGAGTTTCTTTAAGTTGTGGCACAAGGTGTGTTGTTTTCCAAGATCCTTTAGACTGCTTCACTTTGTCGGACAGGATCTATTTAAGTGATTTCTTGATTCAACAAGTCTGACATTAAACAGGTTGTGTGTGGCTAGTGAAACTGAATTGAGCATTCCAAAAAAGAAAAAAATATCTTACTGAGAACCAGCCTATACATTTATGTCCTATGTAATGGACATTCGTTTTTAGTCAATGTCTTTTGACTTATTTGAGCTACCCTACTAAGTCCTGTTGTACTAAATAGAGGACATCCTGGGCTTTCCATTGATATTGATATATGTGTCTGGGTGAGTTCTTTTAGCTCCAAAAAGGCAGGAAATCCAAAAACACTTTCAGTGGGATGTTCCTTTTTTCCTCAGGGCTCAGGCATTTTCCCCCCATTATAAAAGGAGAACACATCCGCACATACACACAGTGAGTGAAGATGGAGTGACTTACCGATTACAATCCTCTCTGGAGGTTGCATTAGCTCCCACTGTAGGCTCTGTCAGGAAGGACAAGATCCAAAGTGTGAGTCATTGGTAAATATAATTAGAGTACACTCTGTTCATATTTCAACAATCATCTAGATTGATAGTAAGTTTCTTAATCTCCATATGAATCAATCATTAAATAATTACATTGGTTACACATGATTATCACTGTGCTTTAATGAACAGCACAAGAGTGAGCTGGGGTTTCTTCAAATGCGAGTATCAGCCAAGCGCCTCCACCCACATGTCACCCTAACAAACGGATTGCCCTTTTTCTTTCCCAAAGCATCATCACTGTAAAATTCTACGTCACGGCAAAATGCACACCATAGACATAAGGAGGAGGGTTTCAGGCAAGAGAAGAAAAAAATACCAAAGGCACAGTTTCCACGAACTTGGAGTTGTTCTCCAATAAATTAGTAGATAAAAGTATCATGCGCGTGACAGTGCTTATTGCGTCATCACGCACATGAGACTTACAACCACTTATCTGCTCTTAAAATGGTAAATGGCTTGCATTTGTATAGCGCTTTACTTAGTCCCTAAGGACCCCAAAGCGCTTTACACTACATTCAGTCATTCACACACTGGTGATGGCAAGCTACATTGTAGCCACAGCTGCCCTGGGGCGCACTGACAGAGGCGAGGCTGCCGGACACTGGCGCCACCAGACCCTCTGACCACCACCAGTAGGCAAACATGGGGTTAGTATCTTGTCGAAGGATATTTGGCATGCAGCCATCGAACCACCGACCTTCTGATTAGTGGCTGACCTGCTCTGCCACCTGAGCTACAGCCACCCATTAAAAACAATGATGCCAAATTGACATGGCGCATTATGTATAAATATATGCAGTCTTAGAACCTATAACTCGTATACAGTATTTCTATAACTCCATCCGCCTTTTGCCTCTTAAATACAAACATATATACGCACAGATGTACAACAAAGCATAAATAAAAACAATTGTATCAACTGTGTGGAAATAGTGATCAAGCGGCCCTTCAATCAAATACACACACACACACACACACACACACACAAGAGAAACAAGAAAAAAGAAAGAAAGAATAACTCACCAGAATTAGTGGTCAAGCCAAAAATCAGCCAGGCTGAAATGGACATATAAGCATTATTAAAAGTATAGATATGTAGGTAAAGAATCAAATAGAATTTATCTCAAACAATCCTAAAGTCATTTTGTAAACGATTTCAACCTACCAAATCCTAGACCCCAAAGAGGAAACATCAGGAAGCCTTTTAGTAGAATCTGAGTGCCTGAATATGAGAATGAAATTCAAGAGGGAAAAAACAGATGAATCTAAGCTCTTTTAAAGCCACACCCCCACGTGATATAGTCTAAAAATATGGCATGTATAAAGACACAATCAGTGTGCTTGCCCAACACTTTTACACCCAACAAGCGCTTTGTCAGCAAAACGCGATTATAAGACTTTCAGCATGCATCTGTTACAGGATATAGTAATTAGGTGTACGATAGAAACGCCACCGAGACTTTAATATTTTTGCTCAGGTGAAACTTAAAACCAATTTAAAACTGGATCACCAGATTTCAAAACTGGTTTCAGCACTGACTTTTCCCTTACCTGAAATAGTTGACGATGTTTTTCAAGCGCAAGCTTGATTATCCTTTCTTATTGTTGGGTTCAGTTTTCATGGCGTTCACATATGATGATGAACAGTTGTAACTTTATATATTATTGCTCTATTCTTTTGATGTTGCCCTTAAGACACCCGTGGGAGTTAGCTTGTCATTTTTTGGAAAGTGTTTGTGAAGGACATCTCTTATAGTTAACATGCCATACGGATATGGTCCATATTTTGCCGACAAGAGATTGTTCCCACCTGCAGTCCTCAGACCGCTCTGCCTCTACATGTAGTCTGACCGATAAGAGGCTCTCTAATCTCCTACGAGAATATATTAAATAGCTTAAAAACAAACAGCATAAACACATCGTTAAAAGAAACAAAATCTCCATTCCACGTTGTCCAGTTTCAGTTAATATCTTTGTCGACAGATTTGTGCTTTTCTCGTTTTGCTCGTCCTCAGCGCACAATTGAAAAGTAGTTTGTTAAAAATGTTAGTGAAGCAAATTTTCTTGTACTTATCGGACTTTGAAGTGGTTTTCTGGTGAAGATATCGTTATCGTTAACACCATTTAGAAATCAAACTACAATATCTTATTTGGTGGGTGCTTAGTTAAAAAGCCTCAAAATCTCTATAGCAAATTGCAAACGAGTGGAAGTAGACATAAAAAGAGCAAGAAACGCAGTCTGTCTATCTATCTATCTATCTATCTATCTATCTATCTATCTATCTATCTATCTATCTAACCTGTGAAGACACAGTGAAGAGCGAGGCTTCAAAACGCCCAATATCATTATCAATAGCGTAAAATCAAATTTATAGAGTTACAACGATTTTTCATGATGATTATCCGAGCTGGATAAGCAGAAATGATGTCTACAGAGATAAACTGGGCATGGGGGGTACGGTGGCTATTTCCCGGTGGCTTGCGGGTCGTTTTGGCGTGTTATGATCAGTCACATTGACCAGCAAACACATTCAGAACCACGGAGAATTCAAGCTGCAGGTACGACTCTCACAGCCAGATTTACCAAGTGGTAGTAAATTAGATACATTTGCATGAGGCTGCAATCACAAAAATGCTAAATGGGAGGGTAAAGTTATTCAGCTGATCTAAAAACAATGCGCTACCTTATGTGTTACGGGGTATAACTTGTTTTAATGCTTCATGCTGTCTTTCATTGGTTTGGTTTTATAGTATGTTTTTTTTTTTTTTTTTCCCACACCTTAATCAAAGCAACTCTCCACAATTGCTCACACACTCACACATAAAAGATGGGAGGTGAGCGCAGTCAGAGGGAGAAGAGTCAGAGCATGTACAGAAGTGAAACAAGCATCAAGGCTGCATAGCTTCATCAGAGCAACAGGATGGAAAAGCCACACAGTTGCAAAGGACACTGGCCGTTGAACAGGCAGACATGAGCAAACATCAACCTACCAAAAAAAACCCCAAACCCCCCCCCCCCCCAAAACTCTGGTTTTACCCATGGATTTTCCTCCCAAAGCAGCTATATATATGGTAATATTAGCAATTAGTGATTAGGAATTACTCTGGGCTGGTTGGCTTTGAAGTCCTAAGAACAGAGACTCAGATGGCATGCAGGATTTATCCAGAGGAGAACTGCCTTATTACAAAGTATTAAAAACTTGAAATCTGTGTACAACAGCTGACATATACAAGCTGTAAAAGAACACACAACACTCTTTATTCCATATCCTGAAGAGTCCTTGTGTTACTAAAGATAATTGGGTACCACCAAAAATACTAACATCAACACATTAATATGTGCATTTTAAAAAATATATATAGAATAGAATAGAATAGAATAATAGAATTCAACTTTATTGTCATTGCATATGTCACAGGTACAGGGCAACGAAATGCAGTTTGCATCCATCCAGAAGTGCTTTAGCCATGATATAGATATATTACAATATATATTAGCAATAATATAGATATGTAAGTATATTACAGAAATGGGTCTATTATGGTATGTTATTGTCATGTCTCGGCTGTGTGCAGGCAGGCAGAGAGGAAGGACCCAAGATGCAGGACTCATGGAAGCGAAAGTGAATTCCGAACAAACAGCTTTATTGCAGGGGTTACCGAACAGAAAACTAACTATACTGAAAAACAACTAGACTGGCATGACGGCAAACAGAACACACAGGGAGTGAGGGCAGAAGACGTTAACGACGCGACAGAGAACAAAGGAAACACAGGGCTTATATACACACGGCAGTAATCATGGGATGAGAGACAGGAGGGGAACACACCTGGGAGAGATCACACATGACGAGACAGGGAAAACGTAAACTGAGCACACTCACATAAGACACAGACCTTCACAATAAAACATGAAACTCAGACACGGGAAACCAGACAAGACGCTGAACTAAACAGACAGATTCACAAACAGACGGGGTGACACCATAGACAGACAGAGACACAGACGCAGACTCAGAGGTAGACCGAATATAATGCATAGAACTCAAACAATAATAATCATCATCATAATCATCATCATCAGATAGCTAAAGAAACAGAATATAATTATAATCAAAACAGTATCACCAGAGAAGAACTAATGCAAGAATAAACCAAAACATAGGAAACTCAAAATGCTGGGTCGTACCGACCCAGGACCGTGACAGTTATAATGTACACGGTATGAAGTATGTTATGAATATGCTATAACTATAAGTATGTACAGGCTGTAGTGAGTACAAGCTATGTACAGGCTATGAACAGGATATAAATATGAAAAACTATACAGAATATGAAATAAAAAACTATACAGAAACATGAGATATACAGTTATACAGAAATGTGAACTATGCAAGTTATGAACAGTTGTAGGATTAAAAATTATTGTATGTACAGAATGATTATTTACACAGAACTATACAGTAGTGCAGTTAGATAAGTGAGATATGTGGATAATTTCTACAGAGGCTGTATAAAGTGCTAGTGGTTGTGAGTGGTGGTTCAGTCCATGTTATTATTGTGTGTTTGAGGGTACAGTTGTCCATTGTGTGTGTGTGTGTAGGTGGTTGTGGGTGTGTGTATGTTCAGTCCATGAGTTTAACGTGGGTCAGATGTCAGGAGGCAGAGTTCAGGAGTCTGACAGCTGTGGGGAAGAAGCTGTTCTGGTACCTGGTGGTCTTAGTCCGGAGGCTCCTGTAGCGCCTCCCAGAGGGCAGGAGGGTGAAGAGTCCATGTGATGGGTGACTGGGGTCTTTGATGATTTTCCCAGCCCTTTTCAGACACCGCTTCCTGTAGATGTCCTTTATGGCAGGAAGTGGTGCTCCGGCAATGCGCTGGGCAGTTTTCACGACCCTCTGCAACGCCTTCCGGTCCGAGGCAGAGCAGTTCCCGTACCAGACTGTTATACAGTTGGTCAGGATGCTCTCGATGGTGCAGCGATAGAAGTTCACCAGGATGTCTGAGGACCGGTGGTTCTTCCTCAGAGTCCTCAAGAAGAAGAGGCGCGCTGGTGAGCCTTCTTGACCAGCTTGGAGCAGTTGGTCGTCCAGGTGAGATCCTCGGAGATGTGGACTCCCAGGAACTTGAAGCTGCTCACACGCTCCACAGCCGTCCCCTTAATGTGGATGGGTGGATGTGGGTCAGCATTCCTCCTGTAGTCCACGATGAGCTCCTTAGTCTTCTCGGTGTTAAGCAGCAGGTTGTTTGTGTCGCACCACTCAGCCAGACGATCCACCTCCTCCCTGTAGGCGGTCTCATCGTTGTCACTGATGAGGCCAATCACCGTGGTGTCATCTGCAAACTTAATGATGGTGTTGGAACCATCAGCAGGTCTGCAGTCGTGGGTGAAGAGGGAGTAAAGGAAAGGGCTCATCACACAGCCTTATGGTACACCGGTGTTCATTGTGATTGTAGATGAACAGCGGTTATCCAGCCGGACATGTTGGGGGCGGTTGGTCAGGAAGTCCAGTAACCATTTGCAGATGAGGGAACTGATGCCCAGGTCTGTCAGTTTCCTGATGAGTTGTGAGGGGTGGATTGTATTGAACGCTGAACTGAAGTCTATAAACAGCATTCTGGCGTAGGTGTTGTTGTTGTCCAGGTGTGAGAGGACAGAGTGCAGTGCGATGGACACTGCATCCTCTGTGCTCCTGTTCTGGCGGTATGCGAATTGGTGGGGGTCCAGGGTGGGGGGGAGACAGGATTTGAAGTGCTAAGACCAGCTGCTCTAAGCACTTAGTGATGATGGGGGTGAGTGCTACTGGGCGGTAGTCATTGAGGCTAGATGGGTTGGAGTTTTTGGGTATCGGGACGATGGAGGTGGATTTGAAGCAGGCCGGTACCACAGCGTGGGCCAAGGACAGGTTGAATATGTCTGTGAGCACTCCTGCAAATTCCCCAGAACACGCTCTGAGAACACGCCCGGGGATGCCATCAGGACCTGCAGCCTTGTGGACATTGATCCTGCTCAGCACCGCTCCTACATCGGTGGGGGAGAGAGTCAGAGGTTGGTGGTCTGGCGTCGTGTCTGTTTTGGTTGTGGTTGTGGGGTTCCCTCACTCAAAACGAGCATAAAAGTTGTTGAGCTCGTTGAGGAAGGAGACATCAGAGGATGTGGGGGAGGGTTTGGTGGTCCTGTAGTCTGTAATGGTCTGGAGTCCTTGCCACATGCGTCGGGGGTTGGAGTTGGAGAAGTGTTCTTCTACCTTCTTTTTGTAATGGTGTTTGGCTTTTTTGATGCCCTTCTTTAGATTAGCCCTGGCTGTACTGTAGGCGTGTGCATCTCCTGACCTAAAGGCGGTGTTGCGGGCCTTCAGGAGGAGACGAACATCCCGGTTCATCCAAGGCTTCTGGTTGGGGTACATGGTGATCCGTTTCTGGGTGGTGACACTGTCTGTGGCTTTGGAGAAGTAATCCAGTACAGATGAGGCATACTGGTCCAGGTCTGTGTGGGTGAACATATTCCAGTCTGTGTTTTTAAACCTGTCCTGGAGCACTGCGTCTGTCCCCTCTGGCCACACTTTAATTGTCCTCACAGCAGGTTTCACACGTTGGATGAGTGGTGAATACCTAGGTGTGAGGAACAGGGAGAGATGGTCCGATTGTCCAATGTGGGGGAGGGGTGTTGCTTTGTAGGCTCCAACCAAGTATATCAGTCAACATGACATGTGGCAGCACAGCAGAAAAAAACAAGCCCTCCATACAAAGCCCTACATTAAATTCAGTCAAGGACATTCCATGGCTGGCCTCTAGCGCGGTTGGCTGCTTGTCACTACTGGTCCTCTGGGACTCTACCCTCTGGGCAGATGTCACCAAGATGTGTGGTTATGTGCACTCTTAGGGGCTGCAGATGGTCCGGTTCTCCTGGATCCTTTTCTGTCTTCATACAAGAATGGTTCAACATTTCTCTCCCAAAAGTCCAGCAGCTGGTCTCTTCAGTTCCCAGACATTTATGGACTGTATTGATATGAAATATTGCCCTGTTTTTTGTAGTAGTTTTTTTGTGTCATCAAATTCAAAATGTTTTTTTTTATTTTGTTTTAAAATATTTTCTATGTTGTATTGTGAAGAAAATATGACCTTATAAAATTTGGAAATAACTGAATTCTGTTTTTCTTCTCTATGCACCTTATGTGTGTACTTTGTGTCCGCATGGCTATCTTTGATCCACAGATATTGCAGATCTTCATTTTGCTACTACAGCTGTGATGAAAAGTTGATTTTAGAATAGAATAGAATAGAATGCCTTTATTGTCACTATACAGTTGTACAATGAGATACAGATTTTAACTTCTGAACAGGAGTATCTACCATTTGTGTTGGACTTGGTTGCACCACATTGACAGCCATTTAAGTGACTTGTTCCTTGGACAAGAGGACCATTCAATTCAGTTTAATTCAATTTTGTTTATACAGCACCTAATCACAACAACAATTACCTCAAGGTGCTGTATATTGTAAGGTGGACCTTACAATAATACATACAGAGAAAAACCGAGCAATCATATGATGTTCCAGTTTGTAAAGCCCATTATAAATGAGGACTGTTTGGAGGAGAGCCTGTTTGAGCCAGGTGACAGGTGGCTCAAAAGACTGACAGAAACTTTTTTCCTCCTGTGTACCCAGCGGCGCAATTAGCTGATGCGATAGGCACCATTTTAATCAATAAAATAATCCTTCACTTCACTAGCACATTCAGACAGTTTACAACATAACAGTCCACTCCATGTACATCATGTGTGTGAAGTGTAGGGTTTTTTATGAGAGAGAAGACAAATATGCTCGAATTATAAGTTTTCCCAATTTATTATCAAAACAGTTCGAATTTCAGATGAGTTTTACATGGCACCATGGACCTCCTCTCTGCCTCAGAGACAAAAAGGCTGCTGCACCCAGGCAGTAAACACTTTTTATTATATGTGATAAACAGGATACTAAGGTGATTGGTCAAAAGTTGGAGAAAAGCCACTCCTTATTCGACTGGAATCCAATACACAGCTTACATTTCTTCTTCTGATGCTTTCTGGACATCTCCTTATTTGGAGACATCACTTCACACATCACCATGGCAACCACCCGTATGACCTGCTTAAAGAGGTAGGGATGTGATATGCTTGTAGTAACCTGTGATGCTGTAAACGTTTTAGTTGTGTTTGGGAAATGAGAGAACATTTTATTACATAAAATAGCGCTGATCGCATCTTGCCAACATCTGCTTTGCCAGCTGATGGCACATTTTCACCTCAACCTGGCCTGGTGAGGAAAAGCTGGAGACCAGCTTATCTGTCTGGTGACTCAAATGGGTTCTCCTCCCTAAGGTGCTATGCAAGCCTGAACACTACAGCTAACAGCTGGATTTTGAATGCTGTTAGCCAATCAGTGAACAGCCACTTGCTACTAAAGAGACAGACAGTGAAAGTGAACAGTATATCCTCAGTTTCTTAACATAAAACTCATTGTTGCAGCCAGGGGCAGCACAGACGTTATCCCATTACATTTTTAGTTTTAGTGTTGTTATTTTTCTCTGAGTTATCAAGTATGTGACTACTTAGCTAACATAATTTAATATAAGTCTTTAAATTAACATTCTTGTCCATATCGATAAGGCAACCACTTCTTGACACTGATGAGCTTCTACATGCTGCTTGACATATGCTGATAACCAAAGTACTTTGTTTTTTTGGTTTTTCCATATTCTTTATCCAAATCATTTGTGTTGCAAGGGCATGTCTCAAAGCCCCTTGCTAAGGTACATCCCTTGACAGTGTATACAGTGAACAAACTTTATTTTTACTGCTTTTAGTCTTGTTTTTTTTGTCTTTACTTTCAATTGGTCCCAAAACTTAAACACTATTCCTGAAATCCCCCAATTTTCTTTCTTTTCTTTTTTTTCTTAATCAGAGTCAGTTGTGTCCTCAGTTGTGAAGCTCAATTTCAATTTTGGTGAGCCTGTTATGGAATTTGTTGACTGGTTTTGCTTGGCACAATGGGGCTTGTGTCCAACCAATAAGATGATCCAAGATCAGGTACTAGTGGTTTTAAGTCTGTCCACTTTCTAACCAGCTACACCCAAAGGTTATGCTTGCATCTGAATCTTGATAATCCTCGTGGGACTCTGGCATGTAGTTCTCCCCTGTGATCATCTTTTCGTCCAATATTTGAGTTCTGAATGTGTTGAACTGTTCTTCTTAAAACACTACTTCTACATAGTGATCAATACTTTAGGCTGGTTAAAAGGAAATATGAAGGGGATACTCATCTGTCATGAATAATGTTGATTATAATTAATCATTTTGGAGGCAGGATTTATGCCAGACAGCTGAAAAAACTGCAACATATTTTGGATATACTCATTTTAGCTTTGCAGGTCTATTCTAGCCCTGCAGTAGTTTTCAATACTCAAATACAACTTTTCACACTTTAGACTGCAGATAATTTATCTGAATTTCTGGAGCCACTGCCACTCCAATTTGAGGCCTTCTCCAAAATGCAGCCTAAATTCATGCTCAAGCTGTTCACCATTTTCTAGTAGAAACCTTGTCAAACCTAAATGAGGATGTGGTCCTAGCTAGTGCAATGTATTTAACTTACTGCACAAGTGTTACTGAATTGAGAATAATCATAAGCATGATATTTTTGCAAGTTGCTTTAGCACCAATGAGGGGAAAAATAAAAGACTAAGCAGTATGACGTGATCGCTCACTGAACAAAATAAGCAGTGTTAAACTTTATTTGGTCATCTTTTTACTTGTGAAAATATTTACTGTACTGAGACATTAAACGCCTCACCTTTGCATTCATGGCCAAGCCACTTGAGGATATAGGTCCCACACACTGCACTTATCCAAACAGGACATTATTGTGCACACTAGGTGATAATTTTGCCACCATCAGCAAAATGTCATAATATGTATTTGTGTTGAAATGGCACAAATAATAAGTGGATTCAGCTGCTTATAATCCACTTAATTCCAGGATCAAAGCTGAATGCAATTTACCTTTTCATTGTTTTCAGCTGGGCTCATTTTAAGTGGGACTTTAAAAGAGCTTTTTGTGGTTATGTAATTGTCTTTCAGCTGTCCTTGAAACTATTAAATAATAGTAAATAAACAACTTTTAAAATTCTTTAATGAATATATCAGTAAACTTGGTGTATTTAAGCTCTCAGTTTGCTTGGATTTTTGGGCTTTTTTATTGATTTATTTTGTTTCATAACCTGCTCCCTATATTCTCTATTTTTACAATGAAGTTCAGTTTTTTGTTTATTCTACTCAGTATCCCTATCTCAAATTATTCCTAAAAACTTTTAATTGACAAAATACAAATACAGAGCAGCAGAACTGATCATTTTAAAAAATTTCAATGAACTCACTATCAGTGGACCAAGACTGCAAAGGAAGTGAATTCTTTCATCTTGGCAGTGGGAAACAACTTGGCAGACTGTCATTTAAGGTTGGAGTCTTCACACACCCCCGTTCTCTGTGGCCTGCCTGCTGGAGCGGGGGGGCTGGGAGGAGGAGTTGGCCATCCGACTGGGGTCTGGAATGTGGGGCCTCCCTGCTGCTACGGAGTCGGGGCGGTCTGCTTCTCCCCACCGCAGGGAAAAGGGTAACACCACCTGGGTCTGGGTGCAGTTTCCCCCTCCAGGGGCAAGGGTACCCAGACCCGGTTCTTAGAGTACGCTTGGGGAGAGTGATTGTGTGTACAGCGTCTCTTTATGTCTGTCTCCACGTTGGTTGAGTGTGGAATAATTGCTTATGAGAGCATGAGGGTGGGAATGGATGTTTGTATCTGTGTGTGCCTGTATGTCTGTGTCTATATGTCAGGTTGGGTATCAGACGCCACCTCTCTGGGGACATCTCAGGCCCTCCAAGGTTTGGAGGCCTATCTCCCCCCACCACTTCCCCTGCCAGTGGCGGACGCCCTCAGACATCGGTGCGTTGGTGGTTCTGTGTGTCCGGGGGTGGGCGTCCAGGTACACACCGGCTCACTCCTTGGCGGCTGCTTATCGGGGCCTGGAGCCTGGGGCTCGCTCGGGCCACTTCGGAGGCGGGGTGCCCTTGGCCTCTCGGCCCGGAGCTCGGTCACTCAGGCACAGCTGGCTGCCGGCGGAGCTCACGGGCACGTCACTGCAACCCCCCCTGGCTTCTGCTCCGCGGCTGCTGAGTGACCCCTCATCTGGGACTCTCCTCAGCTCTTTCTGGGATAGTGACGCAGCTGCCCCTCTGTTGGTCTTCCTTGGTCTCTTGTGTTCTGGGGGCCTCTTGATGTCTAGAGTTTTGATCTCCTCCATACCTGCGTCATGCCCTGGAGGACGGGGCAGTGGCCCCCCACACCCTCTAGCAGATCATTACATGAAGGAACCTTTAAAAAAAAAAAAAAAAAAAAAAAAAAAACAAGCACATCCATGCTCGCAGGTGCACACACAGGTGATCACATACAAACTACACCCTTTTTGGCTCTCACCTCAAAGCACACTGTGCGCTGTCGATCTTACGTGCTGCACAATAATGTTTAATATTTAGTATTTACTGTCATATTCCCATAGATCATTGTGATGATGTTTATTACTCTCGTTTTCTTCTGCTTGCTTTCTTCTTTCTCAACAGGTGATCCAGGTGATCGATATATGTATTTTTTGTCTGCTTATTCTGTTGGTTTTTGGTTTTTTGCCCTTTTCCCCATCCCTCTTCCCCGCTGTTTTTCTTTCCCTCTTTCTTTCTCCCCTTTCCTTCCCCCAGTCAAGTCTGTCCCGTATTCAGCAAGTGAAAATAAAATAAACAATAAAAGGTGAATCAAATGGACCATTACGGCAAGGCTGGGATGGTCCATTTGGTAAAGTAAATCCGTTGGGCATCTTTCTTCGCCTTTAGACAATAATTCTGATGGCAAAAGAACCAAACGGGACAGGTTAAAAAAAAAAAAAAAGGTTAGCACAATAAATACAAACAAAGGGCATGGGTGAAACTAAACAATAACCTAAACTGGCTGAACTAGAACTAAAACATGAAAAAAAAAAGAAAACCCTTAAACATGGAGAACTGGCATGGATGCCTGGAGACACGACATGAAAGCACAGACGACCTGGGGCCCGTTCTTCGTACCTCGCTAAGTAAGTTAGCCGGATTTGAATGTTGACGATTTCGCGTGATCTTGGATCGTTCGGTTCTCCGAAGCTCATCTGGGACTTGCTGTCATAGCAACAGATCCGTAAGCGTAAACCTGCTCGGGAGCAGGTTTACTTTATGTAAACAGGATTAGATCGCGGCCACTCAGGTATGTCCGCTGCAGTTATATGAAAGCAAGAGCGATATTTCGCCACTGTTTTACCATAAATAAATATTATCAATGTAACTAAAGATAATGCAGTATTTGATTCTTTTATACAGGTCATTTCTTAAAAAAAAGGGAAATGTACTATTAATCATTCTATTTCATGTATTTGATTATTTCAGATGTAATTCATATTTTAGAGTAGTAATAGTAAAACACTTCATGTAATCAAGATGAGAGACCACGGCTATAAAAGCGAAGGTGGATTTGGGAAGTCTGTCGCAGCCATGTCCTGTCCGTTTGTACGCGAGCAACCCATTGCGGAAGGTGCAAGATTGATAAGGAGAGTTCTCAGAATTCAGCGTATATTGCGGGATAGACAGGATCCTTTAGCTCAGCGCGACAGTGTGCTCATAGAGAGATATCGATTTTCCCGTTAGGGTATTATTTACTTAACCAACTTGTTGGATCCCTATGTTAAGAGTTCCACTCACCGTAGTCGGGCATTAACAACTGCACAAACTGTGTGCATTGCCTTGCGTTTCTTTGCGAGTGGCACGTTTCAGGAACAGGTAAAAGTGATGGAGTGTTATGTGAAACTACACACAAAAAAACACACAATGTCAATAAATGACACAGTACAAAAAGCATTTTAATTAAGGCAACAACCAAATATTTTACATTGTACAAATAGAATTATGAGCTCATTTACCAGTTATGAAGGTGCTGCTGCTACTGCACCCCGGCTGCTGGTCTAAGGAAGAGCTGCCCCCAGGGATGCCCTCCACAATGGGTCTGGTGGCATTCAACCCTAGGGCCAGCTCCTCTGCCGGGGTGTGACGAGGGGGTGCAGGACCACCACCTGTCTTTATTTGCTCTGCCCTTTTCTTGGTTGCTGTTATAAACAAACAAACAGATTATTTCAGGGTCTCTTTTCAAGAGACTAAAAGCAATATAAGTGATAAATATTACCATTCTGTAGAATATTCTTATATTTCACTTTTACTTGTTCCCATGTTCTAGTGCAGGGGTCCCCAATCCCAGTCCGCGAGGGCCGGTGTCCCTGCAGGTTTTAGATCTCACCCTGGGTCAACACACCCGAATCACATGATTAGTTCATTACCTGGGGTCCGTTCTTCGTACCTCGCTTACTACATCCAAGATCAAATGACACATCCAAGATCAAATCATCGCGCCAACTTTGAGCTCGCTAATCCGGTTCTCCGAACACACCTGTTGTTGACGATTAGTATAGCTGGATGAAGTAATCTGAGATCACTGGGTGGCTTAAAAGGGGCTACGCATCGATAGTAGAAACATTGATCGGCAACCCTGTGATTGGTCGGCGAAGATGTCGAAGGAGCGCGCACAGTATTTCACGGCAGCAGACCAAGAACTCTTGATTGAGGGATATCAGGAGTTTCAGAGTTTAATTAAAACGCAGGGGAACACTGCAAAGGCTGCAAAAGCAAGGAGAGAGGGCTGGCAGAAAGTTGCTGACAAATTAAACTCGTAAGTGATCCATGATATTACATTATATCATGTGATATTATATTATACCACATTATATTATATTACATCATATCCTCTTTCACATTAGAGCCACAACAGGACCCACTAGAACATGGGAAAAAGTAAAAGTGAAATATAAGAATATTCCACAGAATGGTAATATTTATCACTTATATTGCTTTTAGTCTATGACAAGAGACCCTGGAATAATCTGTTTATTTGTTTGTTCATAACAGCAACCAAGAAAAGGGCAGAGCAAATAAAGACAGGTGGTGGTCCTGAACCCCCTCGTCACACCCCTTTTTGTACTGTGACATTTATTGACATTGTGGGTTTGTTTGTGTGTAGTTTGACATAACACTCCATCACTTTTACCTGTTCCCATGCAAGGGGTGACTGAAGCATGCACAGTAAGTCGGGAGTAAGTATATACAGTACAGTAAGTATAATTATATATATATATATATATATATATATATATATATATATATATATATATATATATATATATATATATATAGAGAGAGAGAGAGAGAGAGAGAGAGAGAGAGAGAGAGAGAAAGTAAATAATACCCTAACGGGAGAATCGATATCTCTCTATGAGCACACCGTCGCGCTGAGCTAAAGGATCCTGTCTATCCCGCAATATAGGCTAAATTCTGTAAACTCTCCTTATCAATCTTGCACCTTCCTTGCTCGCGTACAAACGGACAGGACATGGCTGCGACAGACTTCCCAAATCCACCTTCGCTTTTATAGTCGTGGTCTCTCATCTTGATTGCACGAAGTAATTTACTATTACTACTCTAAAATATGAATTACATCTGACATGATCTACTACATGTAATAGAATGATTAATAGTACATTTCCCTTTTTTTCGGAAATGTCCTGTATGTATCTGTATGAAATCAATAAAAGAATCAAATGCTGCATTATCTTTAGTTACATTGATAATATTTATTTATGGTAAAACAGTGGCGAAATATCGCTCTTGCTTTCATATAACTGCAGCGGACATACCTGAGTGGCCGCGATCTAATCCTGTTTACATAAAGTAAACCTGCTCCCGAGCAGGTTTACACGGATCTGTTGCTATGACAGCAAGTCCCAGATGAGCTTCGGAGAACCGAACGATCCAAGATCACGCGAAATCGTCAACATTCAAATCCGGCTAACTTACTTAGCGAGGTACGAAGAACGGACCCCAGACAAGGAATGACTGAAAACAGACGGACTAAATACACACAGGAGGATAATGAGGGAAATGGAAACACATGGGGAAACAGCTGGCACACATGAACATAACGATGTCACAAGGCGAGGATAAAACAGAACACAGGAACACAAAATAAAACAGGAAACATAAGGAGACACAGACATGAGAATGTGAACTTGACAACATAAGACACGAAGGCTGTATCCCAATTCAGGGTCTGCAGCCTTAAAGTACGCAGCCTCAACGGTCCTCAAGGGCCGCGTACTCAAAGACCGCTAAGGCCGGAAGTGCGAGGCTTGTGAAATGGGACGGTCTAGCCTCCGTCGCGCTGCCCAGGTTGCCTAGCAACCATGAAAGCTGGAAACGTGTGGTTGACAGAAATGAAGGAGAACATATTTTGTTCATTTGTTTGTTTGTTTCTACACGAGCTTTGTGTAATTTAATAAGTATCTGAGGCTGAGACCACAGGACTGTAAAACATGATTGTTGGCCTTCATTTCTGTACTGAACAGTCATATAAGATTAGCTAGTAAATAAAAATTAGTTAATGTTGTTCATGAGACTAAAGTCAGTGTAAATATGATATGGCCAATATTATAGTTATTATATTAATCATTATTAGTTATTACAGCAGTGAGTTTGAAGTCTCAAATCAAATCACTTCTATGTGCAGGTACACTGGTACAGCACATGTGAGTGAAATTCATGTGAGTGAACTCTGTGTCAAATACTGAGCTTCAGTAGATTCAAGTTGCAGTTGTTTATATTTCCTATCACCTTAAATCTTCACTCAAAGACAAGCATCTTTGACAGTGTATATATAGGTGTATTATATATATAAGAGACAAATGTTGTTCCTTCAGTATGTTGGCATTACTAAATATGGCTCAATGCTTACATATATGTATAAAAAGAAAATGTACGAGCTGTGAAAACTGTTTCTGATAGAATGAAGAGTAGACTGATATATTAAATATTCCTTTATTGGGTGAGAAAATCAGACCATGTCATAACTGCTTTAAGTCACAAAGAATAGATATCAGAGCCTTAAACAGGCTGACTTCTGCTAAATGGGTCAAACTGGGCAGAAAGTCTACAAACACATAACATCCTTATAGAATATGATGTAACACTATAGATCAACTTACCTCAGAATATATAAAGCATATAAACAATTACAGCAATATGATGCAACAAACACAGCAGTGCTACTAATCCAAAATACTCAAAGCTTCATAGAACTGAAACAAACATTTATTTTTAGCTCCATTCTGCTGCTGATACATACTTTAGGTTTCTGAATATTAAACTTGTTGCTGCCTTTCATAGTGTGTAACTTGAAGGCCCTGAGTACTTTCTCCCACACTGAAAACACTGGGATGATAACATTATTTGAACATTACCTAATAAGACTGATTCAGGACAGACAATTAGTTATGTTAAACTTTCCTAGCAGTCCTTCACAAACAGGAACAGTCTGTCTATTCTCTCCATCTGTCAGCTGCTGTGGCTCTTCCTCCTCCTCTTCCTCACACACTGCTGAGTTTGTCCTGGTGGATCATCAGGGGTGCAAAGCCTCACAGATGATGTGCAGCAGTGAGTCCCTCAGTCTGTCCTCACTCTGGACACTTGCAGTTGTCACACATGGAAATCAAATGTGTGATAAGCTGCAGGATTCAAACACAAGTGTAACTTATAAATACATGTTCATACTTTTATTCCACAATCAGAGAGAAAGAAAAAGAGAGAGGGAGTGCAGGGCAGACAGACAGGTGACAGTCTCAGGTGTACACACTGCTACAAAACAGCACAAGAGAAGGAGGATTTAGTGTTTGTGTTATTACGAGTGCTAAACAAGAAGAGTTCCCAGATGGTCCAGTGGACACATGTGTGACTCCTGTGATTAAAGCATCTTTCTTTCAGCTTAACGAGTGAACCGTCAGCTCGTTCAAACACACGTTAAAGTCCGTTTGGCTCGACACCACCGAACAGAGGCAGCAATATAACATAGCTAACATTAACAGTGCAGTGAATCCTGCTTGTGCCGTCATATTCAGGACTGCAAACCGAGCAGCATCACTGACTTTCAGCTTGTTGTGTTTGTGGATATGTGACTGACTTTAATTATGCATAAAATCATCAGATTCTCTGTAAGATTAAGGTCAACTATTGAACGGCGTATATTTGAAAGGCTTTAAAAACAAGTAAACCCTGAAAGTACAAACATCGCTAATGTCACATAACTTTGCCGACATGTGGCCAACAGTAATGTTTTAATGTTCTCCATTATTAAACATTTGCACATAACTAAGTGACATATTATTCAGTCCTTACTTTTAACAGTTTACTCTTCGGCCGCTCCGCTTCTGCCGTCTGCGGCAAAATTATCCACATCGACCGCCGCGCTATGAATTGTGGGATATGTTGGGCCACGAAGTCTACACCGCCACAGCCTTAAAATTCAGGGAAATGAAGGACGCATTTGAGGGCCGCATTTCGAGCAGCCTTTGAATTGGGACAGCCTTCGGCGCGTCGCTGTGACGTAATCGGCCTTAAAATGCGGCCTTTAAGGCTGCAGACCCTGAATTGGGATACAGCCACAGACATGAAACACATGAAGGGCAAGGGAGACTCACCCGGGGTTGAAAACACAAGTGGAAACTAATAAGCAAATGAACTTAAAACAGCAGCAACAGCTGAAAAGAAACTGCAGCAATGAGCTGAGGTTACAGAGCCACTAACACATGGTTTGGGTTGCAGTTGGAAGAAGGAAAAATATCACCTTAAACAACAATTTGGAAATTGTTTGTTTGATTATGACATTGTCATACTGGTAAGTTGTAAATATAACACATTTTACTGTTTTGGTTACATGTCATAGGGCTGTTGCCACGCTACACACCTTCGATGTTTCCGTTATTCTTGGCTGTAGCTATTTGGAAACAAAGGTGGAATTTAAAAACAAAATGTTTTTGTTTTCTAAAAACAACTTGAATATTTTGCATGAATAATATTGTGGCTATCAAGGGCACATGGTTGTTTATAGAGCATGGGAATCGCAAACTGTCTGAATGTGATAGATGGATGGATAGATAAAATGATGTTATGATGAAAAGTAAAGCACAGACTTCTAGATAAATGTCACTGGAGTGTGTGTGAATGTACTGATTGTTTGGTGCATATGTCAAACCAGCTTGCATCACTTGATCACTTGTGTCAGTGAAATAGAGTCTAACTTTGTGACCATTTGTTTGTTCGTTACTTCCTAACCAGACAAAGTCATACTCACCCCAGCTTTTAAATATTTACTCTACAAAAATCCTGGCAAATAGTCTGTGCATCGCCTACATCAGTATCACACTCTGCCCATTCAGTGCAAGAAGGTAAGTCACCAAACAAATTACACTACCTGAATGGAATTACTGCTTGAAAAATTGGATGCACAATGAAATCCTTTTCATGGGGCACCCACTCCGTCATTAAAATATCATCCTACAGAAAATGGTCAGTAACAACCCTCCTCTCACTTACTCAGTTAGCAGCACGCTTAAACAGCCTTTCCAGTAATGAGTCAGCTGTCTATTCATTTTTTAACTCATTTTGGGACATGGGCAAAAGAAAATAGGGTAAACTATCAGTTCTTTTGAACTGCATTACTCTTTATTAGTGTAACAGCACAGACTGAGTAAGTGCAGGAACAACAAGCAGGACTTTTCGTCTGCTCAAACCTGGATGGAGAATCTGTGACCCCTGGAGCTGCATACATATTTGCTGAAACACCACTGCCAGCCAAATTGTTGACAAGACGCCTCCGAGATAACTAAAAGGTAATATACATCTTAAATCTTTGAAACCAAACAGATAAATCAAATAAACAAAATTTCAACATCCAACAAGCTAAGAATTGTGAGCTTTTGAAATGAGCTTGTTGAACTTTGAAATGACATCCGATTGTACCGAGCAGACATGGCAACTTGGCCTCACAAGAGTACTCATATGAAAAAAAGCTACTACATCCTTTTTGAATTACTCTTAATTGTTTTGCTTCTTACTTCTATGAACAGTTACATCATTGCATTTCTAATGACTTTTTTTTTTTTTTTTAATTCATATTTTAAATGGACAGAAACATTAACAAATATACAACAGGAATAATCATACTGTCAGTTCTCTGTCCGTTTCTTAACAACAACCAACAAATAAGGACTAACAATAACTAAAGACAAACAAACAAACAAAAAAACAAAAACAAAACAATAACAAAAAACAAACAAACAAACAAAAAAAACAAAAAAAAAAACAAAAAAGAACAAAAAAAACTCCAGGAGAAACAAAAAGATAAACCGCCTCCTGGGAAACATCAACAAAAACAAAATCAATGGGGGCTAAACCCCCGGGTGCCAAAAAAATAAGACATAACCTTGACCACTGATAACATTAGACAATTTCTTCCCTCTGCTGACTTTCAAAGTAAAAGAACAACAACCAGAATACCAACGACACATGAACACCCCCCCCCAAAAAAAAACACTTATCACAATATCTAAGAGACATTGTCGATATACAACAAAAAAGGACCCCAAACCTGCTCAAAAATATCTTCTCTCCCCTTAATTCTGTACATAACCCGTTCATATGATGCCATCTTAGACATTTGTTCAGTCCATTCCCTGAGAGAACAGGGGCTGGATGACTTCCAGTGCCTCAGTATTATCCTGCATCCTGTTATGAAAGCCAGACGCATCCACAGTCTCTGTGTTTTTGAAAGAATACTGTTGTCAGGTAACAGGCCCAGGACACATACAGCTGGGGATTTAGAGAGATTAAGTTTAAAAATATCATTCACCAAGTTAATGATCCCGTCCCACAAATAATCATTTTTCCGACATGTGTACAACATATGAAATAGAGTCCCGGCTTCCTCCTGACATTTCCAACAGGTGTCATTATCCACAAGCTTCAGCCTGACTAATTTACTGGGAGTCCAGTAATTTCTGTGAAGCAACTTGTACTGGATAAGTTGAGACTGTGTTTCAGGTGAGCAAACATACCATGATGAAACCAGCTGCTTCCAAGTGTCCTCTAAAATCTGGATACCCAGATCCTTCTCCCAACACTGCCTCAATCCCCCCAAATTGGGAGAGTGCGCCTCTCTGAACATCCCATAGAATTTGGATGCCCTGATTCTATTAATGCCAGGAGCTGCAAACATCTCCTGAATACTAGATGGGGGGTCTGGGTTATTATTCAAAATGGTTTTAATACAGTGTCTTATTTGAAAAAACCTCCAAATTTCCCTTGGATCCAGATTAAATTCTCGTCTGATTTCTGCAAACGATTTCATGCCAGTCTGCCCAAATAAATCCCCCACCTGATTGATACCTGTCCTAGCCCAAGCCTCCCACCTGACTGGTTTCTTACCAATTAATATTTTCTTATTATGCCAGATAGAGGCTCTAGAGGTTAGATAAGGGCTAACGTTGATATATTGGTGAGCTCTAGACCAGGTCTCTTGCATGAAAGCCAATACAGGATCTTTAAACGGTACTGGTCTTCCCTTCTGAGTGAGGAAGGCCTCTAAAGACGAAGGAGCCACAAGACTTTCCTCAATCGCAACCCATGAAGGCTTCTCCGTAAGGGAATTGTATATCTTAACTAACTGAGAGAGGGAGAAAGCATAGTGATACCAAACCATCTTGGACAATGCCAACCCGCCATTATCTTTTGGAGCATATAATTTGGACTGATTAAAAGATGGCTTTTCTAATGACTTTTAAATATTTATATTATATATTATATACATATTTATATTTACTTAACCAGAATCATGGACTCTTGGATTGTAATATTTTTTCAATACATTATGACAGTGCCACTCTAAATGATGGCTTGATATTTTAGTCATATTTGAACATATGATACAGGCTATTTTAATGCAGATTGAACAGTTGCCTTTGGTTTCCCAGGTTCAAAAGTATTTGAAGAATGATACTTTCTTTTCAAACAGCTGATTGAACTGCTGGTCTGTTATTGAAGACCATTACATTTAATTGAATGGATTTTTTTTTAAGAATTGTATTAACTCTTTAGGAATTACAGCCTTAAGAATTGTAATACAGTGATATGAAAAAGTGTTTTCCCATTCTTAATTTCCTATTTTTTTGTATGTTTGTCAATATGGTGAACATACAAACACAAGTAAACACAAAATGCAGTTTCTAAATGAAGTTATTTATTGTTAAGGGAAAAAAATCCAAACCTTCATGGCCCTCGGTAAAAAGGTGATTGCCCCCTAAACCTAATAACTGGTTGGGCCACTCTTAGCAGCAACAACTGCAATCAAGCATTTGCAATAAATGGCAATGAGTCTTTTACAGCTCTGTGAAGGACTTCTGGCCCACTCATCTTAGAATCTTAGAATTGTTGTAACCCACATTAGAGGGTTTTCGAGCACCGCCTCATGCCACAGCATCTCAGGCAACGGCACGGAAAAAAAAATTGATTCGTATTTCCTATAACAACCTTTGTGTCAGAATTGACGTGTTTGCCTCCGCCCAGCAGCAAAGGTCCTTCCTCTGTCCTTTCCTTTATTTGTTTTTGAAGTTATTTTTTAAAGTTAATGACTGGATTGTTTTGAAATTACTCTAAAGTACTCTCATATAAACTCTATTGTTAAAAAGGTTTTCAGTAAAATGATTTAGTAATGTAGGTATCCCTAGCAGATAACCATTTGTTCAATGTATTTCTGATTTCTGTCTGACTGGGGTACAGCAGGCCATCAGTTGTCTACACTTTGCTCACCTCTCTTTTTTGCACAGTAATCATGAAACAGTGGTATATATGCTTTCTGTGGAAATTGTTTATACATTTCTATCTGAAAATCTGCAAACCTGTACAAAATTACACTATATTCAAACAAACATAATAATAATAATAATAAAATATATAGTTCCATTACTAACTTGGCAACCTCTTAAATTGAACTGTTAGAATTTTTAGAATTGGTTCCAGTACAGGAACCAGCATGATGGAAGGAACCGCTTCTATTCCTTTTCTCATTATACAACACCCATTCTCTGTAACTTCCTTGTGGTTTCCCTCAGGCAAGTGATACTGTGGGAAGGTTCACTAAAAATAGAAATATCTCAGATGTTTTTCTCATTAGACTAATTATTCTTGTAAGGTCACCATGATGTCGTAGTAGATGTTGGTAAATTGTACTTAAAGTAAATACCCATATGTTGCACAAAGCTCTTGTATGCTATGTCTGTCTAAAGATAACAGGGCCATTAGCAGGTCTTACATACAGCCTCAGATCAACAACACATTATGCCATTTCACTTTTCATTTAACAGAATCCATAAGCCAAAATGCTGACGTAAATAGACCCTAGACCCAAAGTGGAGAGGAGCCAACCACAAACTCCTCTGTATATCAATATATTCTACCACAGTGGAGGTTAAATCAAAAACCAAGATGTGAACTTTCAATAAGAGAGTAAGATGTCAACACGACTTAAGAAGCCCATCATTAGGCTGAAAACACAAAAACAAAAACAAACTCTACAGTGAATCCAAAAAGTATTCACAGCACTTCAGTAGTTACTGAAGTAGTAAGTAATTTTTCACCTGAGAATTTGACACACAATACTTCATAATGACAAAGTGAACAGAGTTTGCTTGAAATTTTTACTAAGGTGTTTAAAACTAATAATAATTGTCACGACGAATGGGATGAGCCGTGTGGAGAAAATAAAGGAGGATCCAAGTGCAGGCACTCGTGGAGGTGCAAAGGAGGCTTATTGTAAAAATAAAACACAAGGTGAAAAATGGCGTAACGGAACTAAAGATAACCTAACCTGGAAGAAACTAAACTATCCAACAGCAAACATGAACACGAACACGGCGGCGGGTGAGCAGCGGCATATCAAGGTGGACAGCAGGGTGACCACACAGACAGACCAGCGACCAGCACACGAGTAAACACGACTTAAATACACACAGAAGAACACAGGGAGATTACACACAGGTGGGGCACACAGCTGGAAGTAATTGACAAGACACAGGGGAAGCAAAACTGAATACACTCACATGAGACACAGACCTTCACAATAAAACAGGAAACAAGAAACAATAACACAAAGACGCAAACTTGACACTGAACTAAACCTACAGTTAACACGAGACACAAAACCTAAGAACTAAACCCTTAACCAGAATAAACTGAAACAGACTAAATAATAATAATAGTCAACAAAGCCCAACAAGAGATCAAGAATATAACCCAAAATACAAAATCAAACCAAAACATAAAAAACTCAAAATGCTGGGTCAAAATGACCCAGAGCCGTGACAATAATAAATAAATAGATTCCCCACTTGCGCTGAGGGTGGTCTCCTTCAAGCTTGGGTCCTCTAGCAGCTCAGTATCTTTGCTCGTCCTAGAACTGCATTAGAACTGCTCTCTTCTGGATAGAAGATGTTGATCCTGGGATTTGCTGGAGCTACTCAACCAGTTTAGGGGTCACTGCCACAAGTGCTCCGATTACCACACACTCAAAAAAATAACTATTTAAACAAATTCACGTGATTAAATTGCTTTATTTTATCATTATGCAATTCTGTTTCAACTTAATGTACTTGAATTGGACCAACTTAATCAATTAATGATGAATCAACTTATTTACTGCAGTTGAGTCCAACTTAATTTAATTCCGTTGATCCAACCCATGCAAATTACATTAGTCGAACAGAATTATTCCATCTAATAGAAAGCCATTTATTAACGCGGAAATCCCTTTCATGATTATTTTAAATTCATTTAAAGCGTTATTTTTTGGAGCGTTCAACAAAGTCTAGAGTCTGGTTAACATTAAAAAAAAATCTTTTTTTTCCTCCAGTTTGATCAGTTTTTAACAAAATTCACGTAGCTGTCGCTCCATCCATCCTCTTCCACTTGTCCCTTTTAGGGTCGCGGGGGGCTGGAGCCTATGTCATGGGGCATAGGAGGAGAGGTGGAGACACCCTCGGTAGATCACCAGTCTACACTGAAAAGAAGGGATTGGCCAACTCTTGGATTTACGTAAGCATCTTGCGTGTATTTAACATAAGTGCATCATGCTTTAAAGTTAAGTGTAACTATATAGTGTAGAAACTACATGATATGCAGAGAGACTAGATTAAATTGTTCATTTCATGTTCGAGTGAAGTAAGTCAATAACTTTCAGTCTCGTGCGCTTTGGATCGTGGTTTCAGGAAGGCTTCGATCTCAGTCAAATCGAGCAGCCGCTTCTACTTTTTTTTGGTATACCGAAAAAAGTAAATTGGGTGGTTGTTACATTAAAAAAGTCTAACTTGTAATTTAAACACAATAATTTCATGTTTCTATGAACATAATTAAATCATGAAGTATCTGATCTTTTAATACATAAATTCAACAACTTAATTTGTCCTTGTTGAGATGACATGATACAATCTAGTAAGAGTGGTTAGTTGCTGAACTCATGAAATTCACAAGATCGCACGAGATGTCAAACTGCAGGAAAATCACTGGAGTTATAAGAGGCAGACAATTACACACACACCACATGTATGCTATTGCTATTTATTGTGGATTAACCTGTCAAGGACAAAAACGTACAAAAAACTTCTGCATCAAGCCTTGAAATCATAGCTTTCCTACTTCTGTTAAGTCTGGATTGTTGGCATGGTGGTTAGTGCTGTTGCTTCACAGTAAGAAGATTCTGGGTTCAAATCCACAATCTGGCTAGTTTGCACTGGTTTCTCTCTGGGTATTCTGGTTTCTTCCCACAGTTAAAAGCTATGCAGTTGTTGGAGTTAGGTTAGGTTAATTGGTGATTCTAAATTACCTGTCAATGTAAGTGCAAATGGTTGTTTGTGATAGACTTATGAGTTGTCCAGGGTGTACCCTGCCTTGAAACCTATCACTTCAGGGTTATTTCCCAGCCCCCCTACAACCAGGATAAAGATAGGAGGATGGTAGTTGTTGTAGATCCATTGAATTTTTATGGTAACCAGGATCTAGACTTTGTTGAACATTACATAATATGAAGAGAACATGTAGTATTTAAGTGACCAAGTAGTACTGGGGTAAAAGTTATTGAATAGTGTTGAAATAAAATGACAAAATTGTGAAGGATTAAAATATTCCAAGAGCTCAACTTACTTCATCTAAACATGTTTCAATCGCGTTTTATGAACACAAAATGCACAGGTTTATTGAATATGAACAAGTTGTGTTGATTGAACTCGATTGTTTAAGTTTCTGCCAAAGCAAAACATTTGTGTGCAACCGATGTCCACTATTGAATCAAGTAAATCCAACATGGCCTTTTTTTCAGTGTATTGCAGGTCTAACACAGAGAAACAGACAACCATTCACACTCACACCTATGGGCAATTTAGAATGATCAATTAACCTATAGCCCCACTAACTTCATGTCTTCAGAATGTGGGAGGAAGCCAGAGTACCTGGAGAAAACCCATGCAAACACGGGAAGAACATGCAAACCCTGTGAGGGCAACAGTGCTATCCACTGCACCAGGGAAAGCAATGAATACAAGGCTTGATACAGAATTGTCTTCATGTTTTTGTCCTTGACAGATTTGAATAGCAATAGCATACATGTCCTATGTGTGCATGCTTTTCTGCTTCTTGTAACCCAGTGATTTTCCTGTGGTTTGAAATCTTGAAATCAGAGGACAGAGGAGGATACTACGGATAGGGTGACATTGAGGCAGATGAGTTACTTTGGTGATTTCTAAAAGAGGCAGCTAAAAGAAGAATGTTCTGGAAAATATTTATAACTTTCATACTGACCCTGACTTAAGCATTCAGCTGGGTCTTAAGAGACTATAATTTCTACTTTTTCAATGCATCAGTTGGAATTAGAGTACAGTGGTCCCTCGCTATACACTGAAAAAAAGGGATTGTCCATCTCTTGGATTTATGTAAGCATCTTGCGTGTATTCACCACATTTGCCTCATGCTTTAAAGTGAAGTGTAAGTATATAGTGTAGAAACTGCATGATATGCAGAGACGGTATATTAAATTGTTCATATCATGTTCGAGTGAAGTAAGTCAATAATATAGCAATGTTAAATCTCACGACACTGCATGTGATTTCCTCTTGAGGGCTTTGGATCATGGTTTGAGGAAGGCATCCATCTCAGTCAATTCGAGCAAAGTGGTTGTTACATTTACAAAAGTCTAACTTGTAATTTGAACAAAATAATTTCATGTTTCTATGGTGAACGTAATTAAATCATGTAGGATTTGTATGAAATTCAACAACTTAATTTGTTCTTGTTGAGATGACATGATACAATCTAGTAAGAGTGGTTAGTTGCTGGACTTGTGAAATTCACAAGATCACATGAGATTTTAAACTGCAGGAAAATCACTGGACTTGTAAGTGGCAGAGAACACACACGCCACGTGTATGCTGTCGCTATTTATTGTGGTTTATCATAGCTTTTCTACTTTTGTTAAGCCTGGATTGGTGGCATGGTGGACAGTGCTGTTGCATCACAGCAAGAAGGTCCTGGGTTCAAATCTGCAATCTGGCTGGTTTGCAGTGGTTTCTTTCTGGGTATTCTGGTTTCCTCCCACAGTTAAAAGTCATGCAGTTATTAGAGTTAGGTTAAATGGTGATTCCAAATTGCCCGTGAATGCAAACGGTTGTTTGTCTCTATGTGATAGACTGGTGAGGTGTAACCTGCCTCTTAATCTATCACTTTGGGGTTATGCCCCAGCCCCCCCTCCAACTCAGATAAAGATAGGAGGATGGTAGTTGTTGTAAATCGATTTAATATTTATGGTAACCAGACACTAGACTTTGTTGAACATTATGTAATATGAAGATAACATGTAGTATTTAAGTGACCAAGTAGTACTGGGGTAAAAACTATTGAATAGTTTTGGAATAAAATGACAAAATCGTGAAAGATTAAAATATTCCAGGAGTTCAACTTACTTCATCTACACGTTTCAATCACGTTTAATCAACACAAAATCAACACAGGTTTATTGAATATGAATAAGTTGTGTTGATTTAACTAAGTTGTTTAAGTTTCTGCCAAAGCAAAACAATTGTGTGCAGCCAATGTCCACTATTGAATTAAGTAAATCCAACATGGTCTTTTTTCCAGTGTAACGTGGTTCACTTTTCACTTTTCGCGGCCTCGCTGTTTCGCAGATTTTTTTTGTGCAATTTTGCATGCTTTTTTTTTTTTTTTTTTTTAAACAGTGCAGTGTGTTCTTCGTCCTGATCGGCTGTAGACCATTGTCAATCAATCTCTCCTGTGCCGTGTCTCCTGTACAGTACATGTGTTCAGCTTGTCAAATTGACATAAATCTTCGATCGCTAGCAGTGTAACTCTGAAGTGCTGCACTGTATGTTTGTAAGTTTTCTCCCCAGCAAACACAACAATGTCGACAAAACGTTTTGCACCGTCAAAGGCCCCTGCAGTAGCACCCAAAAGGCAGAGGAAGATGCTAACCTCCGCGCAAAAAGTTGGGCTTCTGGACATGCTAAAGGAAGGGACAAGTTGCCTATTTTTCAGACCATAAGGCACACTGCATTATGAGGCGCATTAAGCGATATACAGTACAAAAAATGGCAAACCTTTACCCAGGGTCAATTGCAGACCATATGAGCTGGAAGAACAACCAACTTTGACAGGAGTCATTCAACACAACTCACTTTACTATTCCATAGAAAGATTTAATAAAAATACATGCAGAGCACCAAAAATTCACAGAGATATCTTTATAAAATTGCATCTGTCTTATATTGCAGAGGAAACGCGACAGAAGTGCAGAAGTGGCTCAATAAACCTAAGTAAATATCCTGAACATATTTCCATTTGTTTTGAAACCTTTGAATTAGCTTCACAACCTTCACAACCCTTTTATTTATTTATTTTTTTAGTTTCAAAGAGAAAGGCACTTCCCACTTACCCACTCTGCATCTGCCACTTACAGTACTCTATCTTTAATCACATTATGTAAATCACATTCTCGTTAAAAAGTAACTACAGCTTACACAAAGGTGAACACAACTGTGTAGTTAAGAAGAAATAGCAATTCTTATAACATCTATAGCATTCAGAAGTAAGTGCTTATTGTTCTCTAGCTTTAGCTAGTAAAATAAACAATGTGATTTATAGTACATGTATACATTCAATAGTGTGGGTTTGACTTAAAAAAACAGTTTTAGCTTTTTCATGTATGCAACAATACAACATTAACTGGGCTCACCTTGCAGAATCACAAAAAAATACAGTGGTGTACAACATTGAGCAATTGAGGTTAGTGCAATACATTGATTCATTGTGAGAAGCATCTATCCATTGCCGCAAACAGGATTCAATTCTTGTCAAAAACCTGAAAAAGGACCCTAAGACCCTGAGCAGTGCTTAACCTCCTAGGACCTGGCGTCCACATATGTGGACATCACATTTTGGGATATCTAGACCAAAATAATAAATTCTGCTCTACAAGGCTCTGATATCCACTTACGAGGACATCATACTGCCACTGTTCTATTGAAATTTTAAACAAATGTCCTCATGTGTGGATCTCATTTTTCTCAGAAACAAAAAACAGGTAAAAAAACAAAATCTGGAAATTCATTGTTTTTACATTCATCAGGTCCCAACATGCCCAAATATCAAAGAGAAATTAAAAATGCATGCCATGGAAGAGTTCGGGTCTTAGGAGGTTAAGATGACTGTGCCAATTCCAGAAAACTCTAGTGAACTGGCTTTTTGAACATTTTGAGCTGTTTTTCCACTAACTTTGCTGGTAATTGTGGCTATAACTAAAGATGATCACGTTTATGTTCTTCGTTTTTTGTTGTGTGGGTCTGTAAGGTTGAATGTTGTACTGATATATAATGATGGGATGGTTCCCATAAATAGTAAGAAATTACACATTGCTCATTGCTTTTTAAAAAGTAACACAAGTAAAGACATAATTGTAACTAAAGTAATTTAAGTTTGACATTTCTTGGTGATTTTGAAATGGTTATTACTTTCCTTAATTACTTTAAATTTTAAATAGTTTTATAAATAAATAATTTTTATTCATCATATCTTTTTTTGCATTACTCTAACATGACCTTAGGTTACACTACAGTCCCACATAGACAGAAATCTATTTCCAAATGAAGACTCTAGCTGCTTGGCTGGGTTCAACAAATTTACCTTAGCATCACTTGCATTTTTCATTACCAGCTTTGTTATAGTGTGATGTCTTTGAATGTGCATGTCAGTGTCATGCTAGCAGCAGTTTGTACTTGCATGTTCTTGTCCTTCCATGAACTAAAATGAAAGAAATGTCCATATGGCACTTTTAATGATTCTCTCTTCTTCTAATCTGTCCTTCAAGAAGCTAACCTTTGTAACACAAGTAAGGACACAGTTGTAACTAGAATGTGAGTACTGATCTAAGGTGAACACTTGGAAAAAATGAAATGCAGTGATTGAAGAACAGAATCATGATTGAAATCAGTGAAAATATTAACGTTGTTAAAGATATAGATCTTCCCAGGAATCAGTTTAGGGGAGCTGCAGTGATCAACTATTTTCAGGGTGTACGGCAAAGACAAAGCTTTGACTTTGGCTTTCTTCCCATGGACTTTTAGCATGCTCTTGAAAACAATGCTACGCAGAGACACACTTTCCACAATCCCAATGCGCACTAAACAGAGATACAGAACATCGCATTACAAATACACATTAATTTTTGAATAGCATGTCTTCCAATATGTGTATATATTTCATACCTTTATTGCAAAGAGCAGTTTTGTTCAGATTATTCATAGAGAGATGTCTGTATTCTGAAAAAGAGAATATTATAGACATATTATTGGTAAAATGCAGAATCTGAGCTGTGGCATCATGTTAAAATGACACAAAATGAAGTTCTACTTTGTGAGAGGACATCTAAACGTATGCGACAGACCATTAATCATCTTTCTCTGATCCTGTCTTGATTCATTGATTAATGTAAGCCTCCCAGCGCAGCACGACCACAGGGTGGTGTTGTAATAGAGGTGACCACAGCATCCAAATCCTGTCTTGACAGAGTAAAGCACCTCTTTGTCGTCACCTGAGCAGCAAATCTCCTGGTTTTGAAAAGATATAATTTTTTATGGTTAATAAAAACATAATTGTTTGCAGTCACTGTCACTGAGGCATTGTGTTAATTCAGGCAGGCCACATTACATGTTAAGTCAATAATCTTGCTACATCCTCAGTTATCACCTCTTTGTCACAAAAACATTGTAACATTAGCAAAGAAAATTTGGCAAGCTTTTTACGGGTGCAACCTCCATATTCAACTCTGCTATTTAGATTTCCAGTTAACATTCATTACTAAACAATACTTTCAGTGGTGTAGTGGGAGGGAGCTGCTGCTTTCTTAAATTTTTCCCCAGACCTATATCAATTTCTTTTCTTCAAACAATATGCCTTATGTTCCTTCAGAAAAAAAAAATCTAGCATTAAAACCTGCCAATCAGTTATGCTAACCACTGTAGCCAAAAGTAACTTTAAATCATGTTTCGTGCCTACAACAGGCAGAAGCCTGTTAAAAGGGGGTGAAGCAATGGTAGGAAATATAACATGCTATACAACATGCTATAACACAATATCACTGACTCTACCTGTGGCTTTTGCAGAATGGATCCACAGCATTGTGCATCCCCTCCATGCTCATCTAATGATGTCAGATTGTACAGTGTTCCTGCACAGCACTTCATCTGTGGGTCTTTAATGTTGTAGGCTTTGACCCCACAGCAGTGGATGTTTCTCAGTCTGGGATGTCTGGATGGAAAACAGAGGTATCAATTAATATCAAATAAGGAGAGTGAGATGAAAAATGTAAGCTTATTGGAGCCTGAGTTATATGAACCATGATCTATATCGGTAGATTTCAGCCTGAAAGGTATTATCTTCATTTCTTCAGCACAGGGTTTACACAGTGAAAGACAAACATCATCGGCGCTGGAACTTCAGCTCTCCATCAGGATAAGATAAGATAAGGTGGCCTTTATTAGTCCCACAGGTGGGAAATTTGTTTTGTTACAGCAAAAGTGCAAAGTTATGTAGCAGAAATTAGAAAACACTGGAATGCAATAAAATAAAATAAAATAAAATAAAATACTATGTACAATAGAATAAAATAGAATAGAATAATATATACAATAGAATAAAATAGAAATACAAATACTATATACAACTGAGTAGGAAAATACAAAAACACAACTTCGTCAGAAGAAGAATTGCACATATAGCAGTCTTATTGCACATGTGTGGGTTTGTGTGTTTGATCAGCTGCAAAAGTCTACACAGAAAGCATTCATAACCAGTGCCGTTGTCGACCACACTTTCACTGCTACTACAAGTGGAAACGGACTTATGAGAGCAGCCAAGATTCAACCAGCTCAACTGATACAAAACTAAATAAAAACTAAAAACTAAAACCCAGATATAAATAGCTGCTGAGTTGGGTGATAACTCATACATCACCACAGTTTCCAACCCATTTATCAATACAAAATATTGAATGGTACAATAAAAGAAACCCTAAATGTTTTCATTCTGGTGGCTGGTGGCAAGCAGATTTCAATAAATTTAACCTCAAATTGTGCCAAATACTGTCAGACACTCAGAAAGAAGAAATTCTTTTTTACTGGATTTAATCAGCCATGTGAAGCAGTTAAGCAGAACGCACGCACACACACACACACACACACACACACACACACAAAATCACCTGTGTCCATTGCAGCAAATCTCAACATCAGGCTGGTAAATTTCTGTCCCACAGCAGTGTTGTCCTGGGCTCCCGTGAAACTGAGAACAACATATGGTCCCTTTAGCCGGGTTGTAAGGAATACCCATCTCCGAACATTCCTCTCCATCTCTGTCCTTGTACAAGGTCTTATTACAACAGAGAACTCCACGCTGTGCCGAACCATACGGCGTCTCTCCACAGCACTTGAAAAGTCAAAGATAATACAGTAACACTGCAGCATTGTGACACAACCATTCTCTGTCATTTAAATATATTGCACATAGGTGAACACATAAGTGTATTAGTTTTGGAAAATAAAAAGATGAAAAATGAAAAATAAAAGGAGCGGGGTGGAGCTCCACGCTTTCTCATGGAAGCTTGCATTTCTAGAATGACTGGGACCCTAGTGTTAGCTCTCTACATTTTAAAGTTCTTTTAACTCAATTTAATACTGTAATGTATGTGCTAATATTTACGCAATCAAAATCTCACTAGTATGGCCTTAATACATTTTTCTCTCTCAGTGCTTTAGTCTTCTGGCTTCACTGGAAAGAGTGGGTTGATTTTGCCACAGACATTGTTGACTTGCACTGAAATGAAAAATTCATCTAGTTGGTCAGGGTTGAAAAAAAAAAAAAGAACAATGAACACATTACTTGATCTATCCAAGGCTTCCATCCTGAGACACATCCATCACAACAGACTTGTGTACGGGGGTTGTACACAGTAGGTGTTGTCTTCCTTTGACCTAAATAGAGGGGTGTGATGGTCAGAAGGGTGGAAAGATGAGAAAGTGCAGTGAAAAATTTATCAAAGTAAACATGTTGAGATGAATGATGTCCAGAAAAGATGACTCAGTTCATGACGCATGTTTACTAGTAGCTGCATTTTCAAATACAGTACCCTCTTTGATATTCACAAGTAAGAGCCTGCTTATTTTCCCATCCTTTGCACTGTACTGATGATAAAATTGAGATTTCGGCTTAATCATGTCTGTGAAGCAATCAACAATCTAATCTTCCTTCCCTCTCCTCTGCCATGTGTTGCTTTCCAACCCTTAAAAATGATAAAATGCCAAATCAGGCTTTGCTTTTCCAGCTGTGAAAAACAAGAGAAGGATGTTTAATATCGTGCAAAACGTAAGCAAGAGGTGATGTAATCTCCTCAGAGGAAGGGAAAGACCATAGTATGAGCTTACCAGATATTTTCCAGCTAATGTAACAGTAATATTTATATATTACTTTTCAGACTAGAAAAATGCCTAAAAGAATGCCACACTGTTAAAACCCTTAAAGTTTGGGCACTAAGCCCAATGATGGAATGTCCAAACTGTTCCACTGAATAAAGAAACCCAGTAGAAAACTCAGTAATGCAAAATGTGAGAGAGAGGTGGAGGAATTACCAACCAAAAAAAAAAGAACCCTGAAGCACGTGAAGCCAGATGTGCAAAGATCAGAGTGAAAGAGAAACAGCAGGAAAGTGGAGAGAGTGGAAAACATCTCACGAACAGAAACTAAGAGTTGGCTGGCTTTGTGGTTCAACAACATGTCATAAGGATAAAAAGTTACAGGGGTACTGCAAAATTCATGAACCCATTCAGATCTCCAGACAGTTTTTTAACAAAAAACTGCTGTTTGCAGTTTATTGTTATGTCAGTAATCCTTTTGGTGCCTCTAATGATTATTTTCAAATCTCAATATAGTTTTTTTAAGGCCTTATCAAGGTCTCAATCATCCAGACCGTTAAGGAGCTTGGAAAAACAAAGTGACCTGACTTCTTTGTTTCACCTCGTATCTGAAAAGCTTTTTCAGTCCAAAACAAATGTTGGAGAGTCCCAAATATTTAAACCACAGTAGGAGTTGTCCTTTAATAGTCATTGATCACGTACCTCATCACATGGGCCAAGATGTGAAAAGTTGAGAAAATTCCCACCCAGATGAAGACTTTAGCATAAGTATTGGTCAGGAGAAAGGAAAAAAGGTATCCTGGGGACAAACCGAGCCAATTCCTCTATGCCTGGAGCGCCGGGAAAAATGATCACTGGTGGTGTGCTGTGTGATTTTACTAATGTAAAATATGTGCCATGGTTCCAAAAGGTTTGGAAACACTGCTCTACCATTTTTTCTTTTTTTAAATTACAAAGCTTTAGTGACTTATAGGATGATGGAAGAAGACGTGGGCTTTGTGATAAGTTCTGGTTGTCATGTGGGCCAAAATCCCAGGAGACTTTTTTGGACACAGTTCAGCTCTACACTAATGCTGCACATAACGACAACATTGGCATTACAGACATGTTACCTTAAATCAGGTTGCTACTAAACATTTAGATGTCTGTATCCATAGAGAGTAAAAATAAAATAAGTTCAATACATGCAGGCTTGTTTACAACCTTTTTCAGACGTCATTGCATTGCTTCTCATCTCCATCTTTCCTGATGTTGATCTTAGTAAGACAGATAGTACTTCACTGTCTGCAAGTATGACGTGACATACTTCACCGTCGTTAAGTATGGAGACATAATTTTGTGAAGTAGTAAATCTTTTAGGTCGTATTTGTTTGTGTATTTCAGTCAGACTAAAGTCAGACAAAAACGGCTTTTGTCCTTTTGGTTCTTTATTCCCAATAAAGTATAGCAAACAAAATCTTATTCACACACCTAAGATTAGAATTTTGACACAACTTGTTCTCCTCTTTTTGCGTAAAAGTAATTCCTAAAAAATATTTCTCTGGCAAATTTCGGTAGGTAGGATACTTTCTTAACAGGCTTATAGCAGTCTTTTTCTTAAGATGACATCTTAAATGCATCCATTTCACTGAGATGTGATCTGCATTTTTAGCAGAATTTGTTAATTGTTAAAAACATCAAGCCATTCACCTATCATTAGTGCTCAAGACTTGGGTAACTTGTACCATGACATCCCTATTAATACTTTGACATAAATAGAGGATTTGGAGGAACTTCTGCCAGTTCTGCAAGTTAGACAGTGTCAAATGTTTGCTTATAACAGCATGACTCTGTAGAAAAAGAGAACTAAATTGACTTGAGAACATTCAGAAAATACATAGTGCACTTCAAAATCAAAAATACAAAAAAGGAAGTACAGAGGTAAAAATGTTCCTTTCCCAACTTTTTAGAATTGCATTTGAGATTTTGGGCTTCCAAATTAGCAAAAATCCATCAAAAAATAAGTACAGTATCTCAGTTTCTCAATTTGCTATTCTGCCATAGTGTTATTTCAGATTTAAGATATTTAGTTTGAAAGTGTTTCTTTGAAAGACGTTTTTCTCTTTCACACAAGATAAAAAACTGATTTAACTGCTTTGCTGGAAGCCGCATTGGCACCACAGAGTGATGGTAAGTCCCATGAGATGGTAACTAACAGATAAGGCAGCCACATATCAAGACAAACAAACATGGAGACAGTGTTACCTGAGGCACAGAACCAGTGAGATTCTTGATTTCTCTCACAGCAGCGACGTTCCTTTGGATTGTAACATAACGACCCACAGAGATGTGTGTTTGGTTCAGTACTGTGGATGTACAAAGATGGGCAAAAATAAACACAAACAGTCCACATCACTTTGTTATTATTGTGGTGATCTATGGGTTTTTTTAGTCTTTACTTTTTAGTTTCCTTGTGTTACCTGGTTTAATCATTTGTATTGCTAGTTCTTAGTTACTTGTTTATTTAATTTTAGTTAGTTATTTAGTTCGTGGCCTCGTTGTCTTGGTCTCGTCTGTGTGTTTTCCCCAGCCCGTCATGCTCTCTCACTGTCCTCGCTCTCTTGCTGTCCCTCGCTCTCTGTCTCTGTGTTGTGTTTCCTGTTTTATTTTGGTAACCATGTCTCAAGCGCATTGTGTTAAGTGTTTCTTCCCTTGTCTCATTATGTCTCATTTGTTCCTCCTGTTGCCCATCCCCTTGTTATCCTGTGAATTTAAGTCCTCAGTCTCCCTCTGCTCTTTGCCGCAACGTCCCAGTTTGCTGCATTTCCCTGCGTCTCCCCTCGTTTATCCCGAGTTCCTAGTTTCCTAGTTTTAGTCCCCAGTTCTTGGTTTTTGAGTTTTGTATGCTTGTACTTTCAAGTATTTTGTTACAGTGAATAAAGCTGCCTCCTTTAGTTAATTCCTTTGTCTCTGGGTCCTGCCTCTGCTTTTCACATAGCACAACCATGAGACTTCAGATGTTGTCCCTGGAATCTCCTGGAGCCAGTCTTTCAGTTTTTGGATTACAGTTTGTAATGTTCCTACCACTGGGACGTTTGAATAAAGTTATATTAAAAGTAAAACCTTTAGTCAGCTTACCACTTGGGTTGGTGCTCAACTGTCTGACAAAAAAAAGAAAAGAAAAGGATGTATTAATGCACCCATATTGGCAAATAAGGACCAATATGTTTCTTTACTGATCAATGTATGAATGGATACAAAGAGAATAAGAACCCTACATTTATTGGAGTTCATTTCTTACCTGTTCTCTAACACCTGTGGACATAAAGGATAAAGATTTTTGATTGAAAATATAATTTAAAAAAAATAAAACAAATAATAGGATGTGGTTTATGAAATGGTACCAGTGTAAATGTTGTGAAACTTTTCTTAACAGATGGAACAAAGACCTTTTTTTTTTTTTTTTTTTTTACAAAATTTTGAATTGCAATTAAATTAAATTAAATATAAAGTTAAGTATAAAACTTTTAACTACTAAAAGTAAAAACTGTTTTTCAATAGATTTTTAATATCTGTATGAATTTGTGTTTGGCAAGTTCTGACTTTCACATATAGCTGACTTACGGCAGGATGGATCCTTAGGCTGAATCTCAAGAACACCTTCCTTATTCAAAAAGCAACACTGAGTGTCAGTGTCATAATGGTTGTGACCACAGCACTGGTGATTACTGGAATTCCTCATTAGAATTGTCTTGTTATTACTTGGGCCACAACACAGCTCCTTTTCCACATCGTATGCCCCTGCGGAAAAGATCTTAAAAAGTGAAACCCATGCAGTGTACCTTAATCGTAGCTAAGTTCATGTTAGGCTACCACTGGGTTTACATGTTTTTCATGCAGTATAGCTTTTAAATACTGTTCTTATGTTTAAGTGAAATGCTTATTCTATAATTAGCTCAACTTACTTTTATCACAACATTTGTACTTCTGTGGAGATTTGTGAACAACATTTAAGTGACAGCATAGCTGCGTATGTTTGTTGAAGGTTCTATTTCCACATGGAAGAACTGCAGAGACAAAGACAAAGTCAACAAACAGGCATCAGCTACAGTCATTTACACAACCTTCCTTTAACTACTGTATGATTACTTTTGGACTTCATGAAGATAAGAGATGTGCGAAGGAAAATAGAAAATACAAAATTTGTTACTGTTTAGCATAAGCAACATTGTTGTTAGTTGTTGTCATATTGATAATCATCTATTACTTCTCTTGGCTCCTGGCCAAGGCGGAGGCATCATATTTCCCTCTCCCTCCCTTATCTTTCCTACTTGGCTTCTATGTTCTTATCGAGTGTCGTCTAATTCTACCTATTTGGAACAATGATAACAGAGTTCTGGCTGATTAGAGCTGGCTTGGACCTGGCTTATCGTGGAACAAAGAAAGTGGTTACAGCTGTTCAAAACCCAACAAGGCTGGCCGACACGACTGAAGATGGGCAAGCCGTGATTACTCAGACTGTCTTTATTGAACGCAATATTGATAAAATCTTGGCGAAGCTCACGGCTCTGCAACGGGAACTGAGAGACCCGATGACCAGTGACAGACATTTAGACCAACTGCGAAATTGGAATGCAGTTGTTCGTTCACACCCAAATAACCACCTCCTACATGTGGCTACCCAAGGCCAAGACTGGCCAGAACAACAATCCTCATTGATAACAGGACTGTGCTATTACTATCTGCTCCTGTCCTTCAAGGTTACCTGATGGCGCCGGATCGTCTAGCAGCAAACAGTTTCCCTCAGGATAAATAAAGTGTTAGTCAGCTCCTTATAGGGAGCCATGTTTCTTTTTTTTTTTTTCACCCTCTCTCTCACTTTTTTTTCGCTTCACGCAACACGTGATTGGTCAACATCAGTCCACTCTGAGAGAACCTTCTCCAAAACAGGACAGATAATTACTGACAGAAAAAAAAAATGGATCAGCTCCTCAAAGTCGAGGCACTTAGTATTTCTAAATGGTCTGGGTGTTCATTTTTTTCTTTTGCACATTTTAATCTAGATTTTAATGTGTTGTGGTTTGCTGTGTTTTGTGTTGTTTCACTTTAAATTTGTTTGAAAGGAAAAAGCTGAAAATTTAAATTGTTAAAAGCTGAAATGTAGATAGTTGGTTTTTGCATTTTATAATTTATTTTTTACATTTTATATGGAGTGAATAAATAAAAGCATATTCATATAAGGTATAACATATATAAATAAAACAAACGTTTTTTTCACATTAGTAATTCATTTTGTGCATAATTTTATATTGTTATTGATAATAAATTAATTAAAGCAACAAAACAACCTCAGCCAACTACCAGCATGCTCTCCTACAGACTCTCTGTCATAGGTAGCTGATATGACTGACAGGCTTAATGGCCTGTGGACTATTAAGTAAATCACATTGCTGTCGGTGTAGAGCAACTATGCCATAAGTGAGTGGCAATTCTGAACATAATAACACTGATGACACAACAATAAAATAACAAAAAACACAGCAAATAACTTGTAAACCAGTCCGTTACAGTATGATAGACATAAACGGCAACAATTTTGGTTATTATTGTCCAGCACAGTGTGACATGCAGTTAAGTGAGCTTACCTGCTGGAGAGTCCTTCATACAGCAGTCTGAATCTTTAGGTTGCATCTCCAGAATTTCTTCCTTATTTGTACAACAGCACTGAGTCTTTGTGTCATACTGGTTGTGGCCACAGCACTGGTGGTGGCTGGAATTCCTCACCAAAATTATCCTCTTATCAGTTGGACCACAACACAACTGCTTATCCTTATCAAAAGCCTCTGTGGAAAAAAAAAACATGGTGATTTTTTTAAATCATACGCAACCATATCTCAGTCTTTATTTTCCTAATAGTTCTACTGAAAACAATCATGCTTGTACTCAGACAGTGGCAACCAACACGGAGGAAAAGGAAACAGAGAAATGTGGGGACTGATACAATAAGAAGAGAAAGCTAAAACACAAAACTGAAAGTGATTACTGAAACAGTGCAGAGTAAACTACAAAAAAAAACAAAAAACATAAATGCTAAACAGTGGCTACAACTTGGATACAACTCAAAATGTTTAGAACAAACATTAAATTAAAAGAGAATCCAAAATGTAAACACTATAAAAACAATGAAAAAACAAACTCAATTCAATTCAATTCAATTTTATTTATATAGCGCCAAATCACAACAAGGCGCTTCATAGGTACAGAGAAAAAACCAACAATCATATGACCCCCTATGAGCAAGCACTTTGGCGACAGTGGGAAGGAAAAACTCCCTTTTAACAGGAAGAAACCTCCGGCAGAACCAGGCTCAGGGAGGGGCGGCCATCTGCTGCGACCGGTTGGGGTGAAAGAAGGAGTATTCAAGTATACACAAAAATAAAGCCCCCAAACCAAATAAGCTCTGATAACCACTGCCTCATAAATCTGACAGAAAGCTGTTATCAAGAAAAACAGCAGCTGCTTTTTTGAATCTAAAATAAAAGTGTTACACCTTACTGAAATAAGGAGCTCCGTCAAAAGCATTGAAGACGAATAGAGTCTGACTAGCTAAGCCTCAGATTGTTAAAGATTCACAAACACTTGAGATTTTGTGGTGTAAATTTAATAGTATGTTTTATTTGTATGCTGTATGTTTGGTGTGATGTTTCTCACTAGTCTGTCCAGCTCTGCTCACCTTTACCACAACATTCAGCCATTGGTCCAGGTTTTGCTGTGATAGTGGACTGACAGCACATTTCATTGACTGGGTTGTAGGCCTTCAGGTCACAACACTTGGACACCTTTTCACTCAGACCCTGGTCAACACTGGCTGTAAAAACAAGACACGGATACCAGAACCACAGTGTAACTGCTGAACATGTGATGTATGTTCATGTAAACAGTAATGTGTAAAGTGTTATTGCCTGTCTGTAATCTCTGTTAAAGCATTATTTATTTATTTTTTCTTAGCAGTAATATGCCATGTTTTTTTTAATAAAAGCTGGATGTGTTTAAAGTCAGTTTCCAGTTTATTTAGTAACGTAAATGCAGTATTAAAGGGACATCTTAGTGGAAAGCAGTGTGATTTAAGTGCACCACAAACTCCAGTTAAATAAACACCTTGTTCTCATCAGTTTGCTACAGGCTATGAAGACACAAGCAAGCTGGTAAACACTGGAGCTGTTGCTTTACCTATTTAGATTAATGTTAAATATATCATTTCAATTTCATTCCATTACATTCAGTTTCTTACACAGTTAATGTCACCATTACAAATTTTAGTTTACAAATGAATTACCTTTGAGGTCGTGCCCATGCTGTACTTTACAACAAGTGGCTGTTTCAGGATTGTAAGGCTCATTTCCACAACAAGAGAGACTTGCACCTGGGTAAAGTTTGTTTTCACAGCAAGTAGCCTCTTGGATGTCATACCATGTTCCATTACAGTCTTTTCTGAAAAGCAAAGATAACAAAACACAGGATATTATGAGTCACAGCCATTTCGACATAAATAACAGCACATACAGCCTTTGCTCTAGAACATATAATATTTCAAAGTGAGACTCTAGAAGATGCTTCCGACGTTCTCTACTTAAATTGGAAAGTTTGTGTGAGGTTGTTTATTTCATGCGCTAACTTCGTAATGTTTGCACTTTTGTGACAGACACGGGATCAATTCTGGTGCCATGATTTATGTTTAAAAGCAAAATGGGTTGTGCCCTCCCAGTTCCTTCTCTCAATTTTCGGTGTAGTCTGATTTTTAAATCATAATAGTGTCATCTTTAAAACACCACATCTTTAAAACACAGTCTACATAACCATTAAGTCTCCCCGTCTGTTCTTGTGTGAAACATGGCTTCTAATGCAGAGCTTAACCTGTAATGATGGGTCAGGTGATTGAACTACAAAACACAAATAGTACAGACAGTGAGTGAGGAGGACTCACCGATAACAGTTGTTTCTTGAGGCTGCGCTGGTTCCTCCTGCAGGGTCTGTCAACAAGCACAGTCACGTGAGTCTTATTTTAGTTAAGGCAAAAATAAGTTCATTTGTCAACATTTTTTCTACATAATGAGAGTTACACGTGGATTGCTGCGAGAATAAGCCTACAATCGTAAAAAGTGCTCCGTGGTCTGGGAAATGAGAATCAGTCTACCGCCACGAGTCACTCTACCAGCTGTTATTTTTCCACAGCACCGCTGTAAATTGCCGAATCGACTTACGTAACACGTTTTGGCGTCTAAGGAATAACAGACGTTTCTAAATGGTCTTTTTTGGTCAATAAAGAAATAAAGAAAAATATAATAATAAAATAAAAAAATAATGTCAAATACATATCATGCAGTGTTGTGTAAATAAATAAACTTTAACCCTACTTACCACAAGCAAAAATCACCCAAGCTGAAAAATTAGCACAAAGCATTATTATTCAATTAAAACACACACACACGCACACACACACACACACACACACCCTATAACCCATCAAACCCGATTTCAGCAAATGATGTCAAATAACCTACCAAGTCGTAGCGGCCAAAGCGCGAACATTTTGAACTCTGATCCGAAACTGACAAAGGGATGAGTTTAAATACTACGTTAGCCACACCTTCCTCGTCATAATATCTGCGGCATTTATAAACAAACCGCGAAGCTGGTGAACACAAGACGGACGTCCTCGAGTGAAAAGGCGTATGGACAACAAGATTCTCCGCAGCAACATGAGTTTATTTATTTTTAGAGGCTAGAGTAACTACATTGACCGATTTGTAACATACACCTGACTATAAATATTTCAGCACTGGCTCCATACCTGACATAGTAAGATGCCACTGAGTAAATAAAATAAAATAAAATAAAAAATAATAAAATTAAGCTCATCCTCGCCTTCCTTGTTTCCTTTAATGTTAGGTTCAGGTTTTATGGTCTTTTAAATTTAGGCTGAACAATTTTATGTTAGGATAGTTTGTCCTAAAATGTCATACTCAGGATGTTTTCTCCAGAGGAGAAACCCACAGTCCGACAGTCTAGATGGTTTAGATTACTCATGCAATAACTGGACTATAAACCAATCTCCTTCCTGTCTCCGTTATCGCAGCTGCTCAATTTAACTGCACGGGTTAGACTGTTATTATACAGCTGCTGTTGTCTTATGTAGTTTCTTCTGCTTCCCAACGTTTAAATACCTGCAACTTTCAATTTACTGAAAGTAGGATGGTGGCTGAAAATATAAACATCTTGTGCAGCTTGCAGTTGTTGCAAAACAGCATATAAGATTTTATTTCGGGAGATCGCAGGCATTTATTTCCCATCAAAAACATCAAAAACTCCCAGTTTTCACACAATGTGATTGGTCACTTCTAATGTTGAACCTGGAGCAACATTAATTATGATGATGTGGGAACAACACCAACATGAGGATATCATCGTGCCCATCTTGCAGCCACGTGCACTTTACTAGCACAAACACGGGAAAACGACCATTCCTAAATGAATTACATTTAGAAGAATCCATTATAATACATTTCTTTCTTAGTAGTAATATACCTGTACCCCCCCCCACACACAGACACTTCCCCTTTTTCCCCCACACCCCCCCCACTTCCCCTTTTCCCTCACCCCCTCCCCTTTCCCCCAGCGCGTCCATGTGAGTGCGTGCGAGCGTGAACGGACTTTTGCTCGTGCATGTGAGTTCGGGGGTCATATGAGTTTACATGTGTTTAATAGCGTTTTATTTAATGAGACCATTATATGTTTTAATCAAACTGTCTTTAAAGGATTGTATAGGTCTCAGAGCTCTGTTATTTAGACATAGATGATTTAATTTAACTAGTTTAGGGGTATTTTGCTTTTTCTTTAGCGCTTCGAACAGTCACAGGAGCAAATAGTTTTAAACGGAGCACCATAAACAACATGTATAGAAATGAACTTTTCTAAAAACCGTGTATTCCCACACAACATTTAATTTAACTAGTTTAGGAAGATTTCACTTTTCTAATAGTTTCATAGGCTAATAGTTTTCAAAGAGAGCACAACAAACAACATGTATTCTTTTAGAAATAAACTGCGATACTTCTAAAAAACACATATTCACACATAGCCACACTAGCACTGTATCAACCCCCAATGTTCCTTTAATGCAACTAACCATATAATTATCTACTAGTCACAAACACACATAGATGATTTAACTGTTTTAGGAGCATTTTACTTTTCTTTAGCGCTCTGAAAGACACAGATGCTAATAGTTTTTAAACAGAATACCACAAACAGCAGGTATTCCTTTAGAAATAAACAGGGATACTTCTAAAACTACATAGTCTTAACTCTGCATCAGTTAGACAGGGGGGTAGACAGGGGGGGTTACAGTTAGACCCCCAACAGTCAGCAGAAGAAGTCATAAAAAGAGAGCCATCCTTATCAAGAGCATCCAGCACTCACACATCCCAACTATAGTTCCATAGTTTTCCATTACAAAACAGTTCCTTTATCTTATCTTATCATATCAGAGGTCAACTGAAACCGTGTCCAACTGAACCTCCAAAGGTTTTTCACCTTTTCTTACACCCCCACACCTTTATCTCTACAGGCAGACAATTACACCTCCTAGTGACCAACCGATCCTCCAAACAGTTTTCCACCTTTCTTCTTTACATCCTGCCCTTTTTTATCTCTACATCTCAGAGGCCAACTGAAACCAAGGCCACCTATAGAAAAACACCCCATCAGACACACAGTATTTTCCTCAGCACTTCACAACTGCCGCAAGGTATATCGTTTTAACTTTTAATTTTTTCGGATCCCAGACACAGTGGTGCGAGGTAGTTAGCTGTTCATAAGAGTTTAATTTAATCAAACCTCATTTTACGGATCTAAGTGGCTCCTCATCACTAGCCAATTCACCATTTTATTTAAATATCAGAATTTTCGGAATGATGATCCAAGCGGGACACAGAGGCTGCTAGTTTTAACGCACCAGAATGCAAATATAAATAAAAGCCCGACTATCCTGAGAGCCTAGCCGCAGCGACACCTTTCTTTCAGACGGATGCCTGGATGTGCTTTGGAGCCGACTTTGCTACCCGCACAGAGCGTTTCTGACCTACGGGCGTTGCTTATACAATAGAGAAAAGCAACAATACAGCGTGTTTCTCTGCTCCAAGACATCAGAGGGCCTTTCACACAGTAAGCATGTCTGTTATACCCAACGCATAAATGTCTGTATGTCAGTGCTGATTATACAAACCCTGTTTAAAATGTGACACATGTGTTGTCCGAAAACAATTCCTCTAAATTTGCAAAGTTACTGATTTAAAAACATATTTTTTCGAATTTTTAGTTGCATGACAAACATACGATAGACTCTTGAGCACATTCATATAGCTACATTCACAATGGTATAAACGTGCTAAATAAAAGATGCCCAAGCACCAAAGCACTCTAATGCAAGCCTCTGAACTGTATGTCGATAAGTACATGATGTGTACCTCTACCTCTATAGCTGAAAACAGTTTGTATCCGCACTCTGAGGGCCTGCTGAATTGTTTTTAATATGGCACTTTTTGACGAACTGCAGATGATGAATTCCTCCTTATTGGACATAGTGTCCTTAAGCTATTGTTGCTCATACTTACTGAGTTCCCTAGCTACTTCTTTACTATGTCAGTAAACTTTTGAAAAGGAAGCTGTTGTAGATTTAAAGAAACATCTTAATTGTCCAATCCTTTGTATTAATGATCTCCCCTCTCTCTCTCTCTCTCTCTCTGTGTGTGTGTGTGTGTGCGTGTGTGAGTGTGTGTGCGTGTGTGAGTGTGTGTGTGCGTGTGTGCGTGTGTGAGTGTGAGTGTGTGTGCCCTCACAGAAGGAAGGTCACAACAGGAGCTTTTTCAAACGCATTTCCAATCAGTTTTTTACAAGAAGTGTAGCTCATACATTGGTATAAATGTATTATTTGCGATATTTTATAAATATGAAACTCTAAAGATTTTGAGTTCATGCACATTGTGAAACAAGAATCTAAATATTTTGTGTCACAATGATTTCTATAAAAGCATGTTGTTTATGGGCATAATGTAACAAATCTTTTGCAGGCCCTATTAATGATCAGTGGTAATTGAAGAGGAAGCTTGAACCCTGTCTCTCTAGCAGCTGCAACTTTGGTCTAGCAGGGAAGATTTCAACATTTCAATATGCATGAAGTTTGAAAAACTGATTAGATTAATGTCTGATGATCTTTTCTGTGCTTCTTCAAGTTTGTAACACCAAACATATTAAAGGATGATATAAGGTTCACAGGAAGAGTTGAATTAGACACACATTTACTATTTTTCTTTATACTCTTTCTTTCTTGACATGTTTAATATGATTACTATCAGAGGAGAAAATAAAACCCTGTGTAGTTTAAAAACCTTTTATTTAATCAAACTGTAATGTTGTTGAACTCTGACGGCCGTGTCTTTTAATCTTGTCAACAAATCCTTAATCACCTAAATGTGCCGTTTATCATCTTGTAAAATGTTCCCTCTGCTTCTGTTGCACATCTCCCCTGACACTCTCTGCTTCACCTGTCCTGTGCAGCTGGTCCAACTGCTGCCTCGTTAAACTTGTGTGTTTAAATCTCTTTACCTCTGTTGTGAACTTCACACAAAGTTTGTGGTAACAAAATCCAACTGACGAGGATCTTGTTTGAAAAACACCCACTCACAAGACAAAATAAAAACAGACTGCTCAAATCAAACGCAGAGCCCTCACAGCTGATAGTACAAAACACAGTAACAACATGCGTATTAGATTCCCCTTACTCCCAAAAGCATAAATATGAAAAAAATGGGATCACCAAGAATATCCTAAAAATGGCATTGAGAGGGGTGTTACAGTGAAAAAAACAAAAAGCAGCCATATTTTCATCTGAAAATGTTGAATTTTAGTAAAAACAATGCACTGTAGTTTGATACTGTCGTTACAGACAATGCGAATGTTTAAAGCCTTTGGACGCACATTTGAAATGCAGTCATTCTCCTTATCAGCTGGAAACGTTAAAGCCGTAAATGACTTTTTCGAACGGCTAAAACCTATTGAACAAAAAGCATTGTTGAGCCTGTTCCAAAATTTGAATGTACATGTGTTGAAGGTGCGGGTCTTGTTGAATTATTAAACATACTTTCTTTAATTTTTCGAGCCACAAAACCAAAACTTTTAATTTCTTCCGCTTGAGTCTCGGCCTCTGGTAGCTCTACTCATCATTGCTGAGTCAGTTGTCTGTTTGTGCTACTTTTTTCAAGGAGCAGTGGATTATTGGTAAGGGTGACTTTATGTGTTTAGTTACTTACTTAAGTGGAAGTACTGTGGAAAGTTTTACCTTACATACATAGGGCTGACAGTACAGCTTCTGAGGTAACTGTTTACAAGATGTTATAATCTATCCAAAGGTTCTTGCAATTTTACATTGATAACATTATCCTTAACATATTTGGCCCACATAAAGTACTATGGCCATCACACTGTCATTTAGAATTGTTTAAATAACTTGTGTCTTAAGCAGGGCTCTAGACTAACTTTTTGCCATGGTTGCACTGGTGCGCCTAAATTTATTTTTAGGCGCACCAGCACAAAAGTTAGGCGTACCCAAATTTTTTAACTGCATTGCTTAACACCGCGGTTTTACATGTTCACGTTTTTTGATTTGTAAATATTGATTTGTAAATGATTAACTAACAACCTTTCAACACAAAGCTCTTATTTGTAGCAAGTTCTACAAGAAAGATTACTTAAACATGCTTGTGCTTAAAGTTCTTCACTGAGCTGAATTTCAACATTAAAGAAATTTAAAACATCTCAAGATATATTAAATAAAAAAACATCTAAATTAAAAAGTTACTCAAAGTGTCAAAGGCTTCAATCTGAACATTCAATATCCGAACACTTGTTATCTTATGGACTGTCCTCCATTGCAGTCACATGCCCTCAGATGGCCAGCTCCTGTAATTTGGCCTTCTGATTTTCACCTTGGGTGAACC